>NW_017300246.1:0-5412 GCF_001594075.2 Trachymyrmex cornetzi
GAAATAAAGGTTCAAACGAGTTCAGGAAGATGTCGCTACGGTCGCTCTTTGTAGAATAACGAGAATCACGTTCTTATTGAACAGACTGTATATAAGCACTAATTCTAAGACTGCAAAAAATTCTTTTTAAGGAGTAGTCGTTGATTTTTTTATATATTCCCATCTGTTTACCATACTGTCAATCGCCAAATGCAATGGAATATTAGTGAAGAGAGATGACGTCAAGAGAAATTAACGTATAATTAATTCCTACTTGCCTTTCTCTTAACTTCTGAAGGCTAGAAGTTAGCCGAAACGTTCCACAAAGAGATTATTTATTGAAGACTGTTTTCGATTAATCGAACTGAAATTGTACAATCATTACAGCGCCTATTTCAAAAAGCCCGTTTTGTAATTTTTTATTGTTTTAATATAAGGAATCTTATTTTATTGTGAATCTGATTGTTATAGTTTTGTAGTCAAAATCTGAGTTTGCTGCCAATTTGGCCCCAAATTGTCTAACGTTTTGCTATCAGGAAACATATATAAATTTTCTATATAATTTTTGTTTTTACAGCAAAAAATTTGTTTTGATCAAGCATTTGTCTGCTTTAAAAACAAATTCTCTGTAAAAACAAAAATTGTAAAAACAAAAATTATATAAAAAGTAATTTGTATTTTAAAGCAGAGAATTTGTTTTGTAAAAACAGAATTTGTTTTTTAAGTAAAGAATTTATGTTTATAAAACAGAGAATTTATGTAACCCTCAATGCTACCGATGTGACAGATTTTCTCACCTGAATATCTGTTAACTTCAACAATTAATACCTCGGTTCGCGGAACAAAGCGACACGTTTTTCTGCCAGATTCATTTATTTCATGTAAAAATTTCGTGTTGAATGAATCTAATTTTATCAACATCGGAAGAAAGGGAACTAAACTCAACAATTACCATAAAAGTATAATACACAGATGATTATACTATAATACATAAATATTATAATTAAATATTTCAAATACTCAGTAATGATATTTATAAATATATATGTATTTATGTGCAAACTATAAAAAGTTTATAAATAAATGAATTAAAATTAATTGTTACATATTGTTTTATATATTCATGCAAAACCAATTTTCAGGAAATGTATTTTGCACGCATTAATTCTAGAAAAGATTTTGGAATTAATTCTAAGCGAAAGTAAACTGTTCCGTTTGTTTTTGCTTTAGAATTAATTTCAAGATCTTTTCTGGGAATAGTATGTGCAAAAAGTATGTATTAAATTAAGGGGGGAAATACATTTAGAACCTTCAAAAAATGTAAAATTTTTTTATTTCATAAAATGAAAGTACCATATCTTATAAATATGTACCCGAAATTTTAGAGCAAAATTCCAAGTATTTTGGAAGTTAGAGCCTGTGACTCATGTTTGCTCTGCGCCGCAGGAATGCGCTGCAGGTATATTCGGGCGCTCAGAGTAGGGAACCTGTTCTTTGTAATCCCCTCTTTTTAAATCTTTGAACTGTCGTTTCGGCAAAATGAGTTTTATGAAGAAGCAGAAAGACTATTGTATGGGCCTGGGATTGCTGATTATCCGGTAAGTTGATGAAAACATTACCTTTCTACTACTCGAAACTTTAAACTCATTTTTCTCAAAACTCTTTTTTCAAAATTGGCGGGAAATCTCATTCAAAATCTATTGCACCAATCACTTTGAAATTTGACACACATTTTAATAATACTTATAATTTCTAGTTAAACCTAAAAGTATCACAAAATAATTGTTTTAAAGTACTTTTTCAGAGCAAAATTGAGCAAAAATTTCCATTCTTTTTTTCACAAGCGTGTAATTTCTTCAATTTTCAAATTTTTTCACTTTTTTTGGGTTTAACGAGAAATTATGAATGTTAGTAACGTTACCTCTTTTGCGTTTTTGTTTCAGACCACCACAAAAAGTTGGAGAAATCCCGCCATTTGACAATTCGCTTCGCGATCTTCGGCACAGACTGTATTGTAACTCTGCCATTTTTAATTCTTTCAAAAAAAATACCTTGTTAATGTAGAAAGTAACAATAAACTATATCATAAGTTTTAAAATAATCGGATGATCTTTTCATTAAAAAAAAAATTCACGAAGATTGCCTCGTTTTCACTTGCCTAAATGTATTTCCCCCTATAAATTACGATAATATATAGCAACATAACAGTTACGTTCTAGTTTTATAACAATAAGAGCAAATTATAAAACTGTTATATGGCTATTATATAACATCTCAAGTTACATGTTGTATTTATATTATGTAGTTGCAATGATTTGAGTGATGAGAAAATTACAACTAACGTGGACGTAGAATGTTATGCATACGTTATATTATCTGTTATATTTCGTTATATGGAAGCAATATAAGTTATATTTGTGTCTGCTGGGAAGAGAATGTTATAAAATAATCTAAAAAATAGTAAATATCAACAATAGGGTACCCAGCTCCGATGACTTTGATCTTGACATATGTTGTCAAGATCATGACCCCGAGTGACCTCCAATAAGTTAACCGTCACTTGTTATTCGTTAAAAAGTTATTAACAAAAAAGTTTGTTTAAAAATAACGTTTTATTTCTGTTGTATATAATATTAAAAACTACACACTGATTATACTGGTTATTGCGAAGAATATTATTAAGGTCTCGGTGGTCTAATGGCTTAGGACGCTCGTACGGATTACAAGAGGTCCGGGTTCAAGTCCCGGCTGAGGTAATATTTTTCGCAATATGTTACGTATTCATGCGTTGTTCGGAGTTCGCGCGTGGAAGCACGCTGGGGAGCATGCGCGCGTTCCCTCAACGCCTTGACGCATGGCGTCTGTATGGCGCTGCACGCCCTATTTCGCGGCGCTGCACGCCCATCTAGTAGCGCAACTCGCCCGGTTTCCGGGCGCTGCTGTCCTCCCTCACGGAAGTGATCGGTGAGCGGCAATTATTATTACGGTTTGCTTGTTGCGAGAACATCGTACGTACGAAGTGTCCGCTAAATTCGAGACGTGCTGTGAACTATTGATAGCTTTATTATCGTAATATTAATTGTGTGTTTGACACACTTTGCGGAGCCCTACGATAGGGTGGAGAGAAACTTGCAAAGCCCTACGATAGGGCGGAGAGACACGAAAGTCGCTGAGATTAATCTCGTTGCTACACAGCGAGTAGGTATACAGAGAAAGTCGCTGAGATTAATCTCGTTGCTACCCAGCGAGTGGGTATACAGAGAAGGCCACGCTAGTGGCGGATATATTTGTATATATCCTTGCTAACCCTACTAGTGGGTTAACACGCTAGATAGTCGTGTGAGAGAAGGCCACGTTAGTGGCGGATATATTTGTATATATCCTTGCTAACCCTACTAGTGGGTTAACACGCTAGATAGTCGTGTGAGAGAAGGCCACGTTAGTGGCGGATATATTTGTATATATCCTTGCTAACCCTACTAGTGGGTCAACACGCTAGATAGTCGTGTGAGTACCTCTAGAAAGTTGCGGTCGCACTAGAAGTTGCGTCATCTTTCTTTTCTTATCCAGAACGTTACTATAGGTTACCTGGAACGTTACTACAGTTCGTGACGACCAAACGACGGAGTCGTCATTTTCCCTCTCCCGCTAGATGGTATTGAGGAACTTAGAAGGACGAATTTCTTCATCACGGAATCTAAAGGCCTGTACGCTGCCATCATCGTCCGCTGCTTGCAATATGAAGTCATTACATTTATAGCAATGCGTGCGCTTACATACCTACATGTACACTGCGGGATCCTCGTGCGATAAGTATCACAATAATCAGGTATCGAATAAGTCTCTTTGTCTTCGCTCTCATAAAAGTTATAGAATGTGTCGATGAGTCCATATAATTTATCTAATATAATTGGTTAATTCATACATTAGTTTGTGACATGAGAGTGAAATTGATTGAGATATATATACAGTAGCATAATTGAGCGAGGAAATATTAGTGAGAAAAGGTTCCTCATGATTGGACGTCAGCTTCAAAGCCGTGTGATTAGTAGACTTATTGTTTATTTCGTCAAAGCATATATATTTAATTAACGTTATCTTAACTAATCAAACAGAGAACCATAATTTTGTAACACATATATGTACTCAATGCTATTGATATTTCGTACTATGTTTAGTTATAAGAATGTGAACTAATAGATACATTTATAAAAGGTGATAGCTTTATTGTTTCCTTTATCAACGTATTCCGTTTACTAGCAATTCTCTATAAAATAACACAATAAATTTATTTAAGGTTTTTTTCAGCACATTGTCAATTTAATTTAACTTGTGATATTATTGCAGTAGTTTAATTGCGTTAGATAGAATCCGGAAAAATTTCGGCGCGCAGTTTGAATAACTACAAAAATATGATATATATGCATGTACGAGGGTCACTATTTATATTTTGAGCCTAATAATAAAAATAATAATAAAAAAACAATAATTTGTCATTTATTGTTTTTCAAAATATTCTCTTTTATGATCTATACACTTTTGCATGCGTTTGAACCACTTGTCAAAGCATTTTTTCCATTCCGCTTGAGATAGGTACCTCCAAAATATGGTCTTTGAACGCATCAACAGCTTCTTCTGCCGACGAAAATCGTTGTCCACGCAATTTATTCTTGACGTTCGGGAACGAAAAGAAGTCATTTGGTGCTAAATCAGGACTGTACGGCGGATGACCCATTAATTCCATTTTTTGAGAGCTCAAATAGTCGGTTGTTTGACGAGATGTGTGACAGCTGGCATTGTCTTGATGAAGAATGATCCGGCGGCGCTTGTTTGTTTTCCTTATTTCACTGAAGACTTCCGGCAAACAAATGGTTGTGTACCATTCAGAATTGACCGTTCTACGTTCCTCTAAAGGCACTGTTGCCACATGACCAGTTTTTTTGAAAAAACAGGCGACCATTTGTTTCGAAGTGCTTCGAGCGCGAACAACTTTTGTTGGATTTGGTTCATCTTGAAACACCCATACAATCGACTGCTGTTTAGTTTCCGGCTCATACGCATAGATCCATGATTCGTTACCTCTTACAATCTTATACACGTCTTTTGAAGCACCGCTATTGTATTTCTTAAGCATTTGTTTGCACCAATCGACACGAGCATCTTTTTGAGATTTTGTCAGATTATGTGGGATCCAACGAGAACAAACCTTTTTCACGGCTAAATGATTATGCAATATTTCATATATGCTGGTGGAACTAATGCCCAAGGTTGTCTCAATCTCACAGTATGTCACATGACGATCTTGCATTATTAGTTTTTGCACAGCATCAATGTTTTCTGACACAACAACTGATTTTGGACGACCTTCACGACTTTCGTCGGTGAGCGAACGGCGACCACGATTAAATTCGTTATACCAGCGTTTCACAGTGG
>NW_017300246.1:7730-17156 GCF_001594075.2 Trachymyrmex cornetzi
AAAAACTAGGGGTTCCATTTAAAAAAACCATCGTGACCCCTGAATGACCTTCAAAATGACCTTCCAAGGATTTTTCAAGGTCAGTACCATACTTCCCCCGTGTAACCCTAAACTTTTCATACGAAACATTTTTCTCTATCCCTACTAGTTTTCGAGATATTTGACTGGATCACTTCAGATGGTCCACCCTGTATAAGTAGTGCCCCTCGTACATTAGGGTGGCTCTTATTTACCTTCGATGAAAATTTTTTTTCGAATTTTGTTTGTGGCATTTCCCAAAACTGTTCCAATTTAAGAAAAAAAATCTGTGCAAAATTTTAGCCCAATCGGATAAGAAGAAAACGTGCCGCCGGGCCATTGAACTTTATTATAAAATGAAAAAATCATCGATTTTCTGAATATCTTCTAACTTATTAAACTTACCATAAAAAGTTTCAAACCAAAGTTATAGATTTGAATATGGGGCATATTTTATGCCATGTTAATTTTTTCGTATGACAAACGATTTTCGCGGAAAATAAAAAGAACAGGAAATAGATTAAAAATTGTTAGTGATCTTCTTAATTGATTTGAATATTTTTAATTAAGGGAGGCACAAAAATATATATATTCTTGATTTTTAACTTAAAAGGGTTATTTTAGAAAAATTTTTTTTTAAGAATAATTTATAAAAACAATATTAAAAATCGTTGATATAAAATGCTGTAATTAAGATTAAAAAGTAATTTGTATTTAAGAAAAATTTAGAATATTTTATTTTATTGTATCTCTCTCTCTCTCTCTCTCTCTCTCTCTTCATAATAATAGACTATTTTATCATATCTTAATGTAATGAATTAAGATAATTACAAATTAACACATTCATATAGATTATTTTTATTATATAACTTTCAGTCTTATAAGATCTTATATCTTTTTAGACAATGTCTCTTTTTTATAGTTGGGGAAACCAATGGGGGTAATCATTCACAATTTGCAAAATATATTATGCTTGTTCTGCGTTTCTTTGTGAATAATCTATTATAATTTTCCATCAAATGAACACCCCTTTTTACCGTATCATTAATAATTCGTAGTTTATTCACTACTTCCAGCCCTTTTTGGAAACTAGTGTTTTCAGACCACAAGTTGATGGGTCTGCAAGAATTGATCATCTAATTCATATCTTTTAAAAAAATTTTTAGTTTTGACGGAAACGAAGTATTCAAATCCCTTTTGCATAAATTCAAAAATTTCTTCATCTTTTATCAATATTCGCTTAATATTTTCTAATGGCAAAGTCAAATAAAAAAATTCCAATACGATAGCTTCACGATAGCTAAAATATTATAAATGGTTCCTAAACGTATATAGTATCTACGTTGAAGCATGGTTTAATATGTCTTCTGCTACTAAAGCATCATATTAAGATTTCAAGTTTCTGTCTAAGTTTTACGAATATCGAACGATTGATCATAATATTTCTTACTTTGCATAAATTGAGGAACCATTAATGTACTTAAGCCCTGAAGCTATCGCATTGGTATTTTTTGATTTGACTTTGCCATTAGAATTGAAATAAAAGATGACTGATTCTTTAAATCGTGAATCATGACGAAAATATTAATCGAGTATTAATAAAAGATGAAAAAATTTCTGACTTTATGCAAAAGGGATTTGAATATTTCGTTTCTGCCGAAATAAAAAATTTTTTTTAAAGATTTGAAATAAAAGATCAATTCTTGCAAACAGACCCATCAACTTAATCTGAAAACACTGGTTTCCAAAAAGGGCTAAAAGTAGTGAATAAATTACGAGTTATTAATGGTAAGGCAGAAAGGGGTGTTCAATTGATGGAAAATTATGATAGATTATTTATAAAGAACGAACAACAAGCACAATATGTTCTGCAAATTGTGAATGATTACCAACGTCGATTTCTCGACTATAAAAAAGAGACATTGTTTAAAAAGATATAAGATTTTATAAGATTGTAAGTTATATAATAAAAATAATGTATATAAAATATGTTAATTTGTAATTATCTTAATTCATAATATTAAGATATGATAAAATATTCCATTATTATTAAGATACAATAAAATATAATATTCTAAATTTTTCTCAAAAACAAATTACTTTTTAATCTTAATTATAGCATTTTATATCAACGGTTTCTAACATTTTTTTTATAAATTATAATTAAAATTTTCTAAAATGACCCTTCCAAGTTAAAAAATCAAGAATATATGTATTTTTATACCTCCCTTATTTAAAAATATTTAAGTCAATTAAGAAGATTATTAACAGACTTTCATATTAGACAATTTTTAATCTATTTCCTGTTTTTATTATTTTTCTCGAAAATCGTTTGTCATACGAAAAAAATAAATAGGACTTAAAATATGCCCCATATTCAAATCTACAACTTTTGTTTAAAACTTTTTTTTTTTTGATAAATTTAATAACTTGGAAGATATTCAAAAAATCGATGATTTTTTCATTTTATAATAAAGTTCGGAGGCCCGGCGGCATGTTTTCCTCTTATCCGATTGGGATGAAATTTTACACAGATTTTTTTTTCTTAAATTGGAATCGTTATGAGGAGTGCCGCAAAAAATATTCGAAAGTCGAAAATAAGAGCCACCCTAATGTACATATATAGGATATAGATAATTCACTGGGAATTGTTTAGGCAAAAAAGATCTAGGTTTGACCGTCATAGGCTTGAATATTCTTATACTTCGTATTTAATTCTTGTCGGTCCGAATAAAGTCTTATTATTGATTAAAAACTACCCAAGCAGAACAACCCTTACGGAAAAAACTCTGAAAATTTTAGTGTTTATACTCAAATTTGAGTGTAAACCCTAAATTTTGGAAGTTTACTCTGAAATTTGTGTGTTTACACTTAAATTTTGAGTGTTTACACTCAAACATTGAGTATATACACTCAAAGATTGAGCGTTCACAACGTTCATACTCAAGTTTGAGTTTGCACACTAACATCTAAAGGTTACCCTCAACACTTGGGTATGTCATGCAAGAAATGAGCGTAAACCCTAAACCTTTGAGTGCCTTCAAAATTGAGTATACAAACTTAACAGTTATTTGAGTTTTAATTTCCATTAAAACTCATTAAGATAATTAACTCATTAAGATTAAGATAAATGCCAAAATATTGAATGTAGATGTCCGCAAATATTTGTGTACTTAAAAATAATGGCGTTTACAATTTAATATTTGTTCTGAAATTTTAATTTGTTTAGAAATTTTTATTTGTTTTGAAATTTTTATTTGTTTTGAAATTTTAATATTTATTTCTATTCCTATAATAATACTTCCTCCATTGTACGTAAGGTCTAAGGGTGAAATCATACGGTGCAGAAAAGAAAATATGTCACAAAAGCAACCAATCAACTTTATTCTGCGTTATTCCGAATAGCGCTAATTGGTTGTTTCAATGGGCGCATTCAGCGGACTCAACAGTTGAGTGCGAGTGCCATGCTCGCTGTTATTAGTGTATTCTTTTAGATCATCCAATCAGAATTTTAAATCTAGAAGAATATACCAATAACAGCGAGTGCCCACTCAACTGTTGAGTCCGCTGAATGACGCATTCTTTGTTCCGCAATCATTTTCCGCACCGTGTGATTTCACCCTGACACTAAAGTTAACTATCAAGCTGAGATTAATACTCAACATTCAAGTTATCAATAACACTCAAGTTGAGAGTTATATACTCAGGTTGAGCGTTTAAAATAATCATTAATTGAGTGTTACCTTGAGTGTATTTTTCCAGTGTTTTTTAAAGTGTAAACACTCAAAGGGCATAGCAGGATAAGCAAGTGATTTCTGCCCCCAGCCGGATCCGGTCGAAATTTTAATTATAAGTCACCACTGATGTATGTATTATTTTCTCAAAAGGATATATCTCAAATATGGCCTTTATGGGAATTATGAAAGTATGAAGGAAAAAAAAAGATTTTTTTTTCTCGATAACGGCTTGACCGATTTTGATGAAAAAAAAATATGTTGTGGGGTTCAGTGGGATAATGTTTAAAAAAAATTAAGGACCAATTTTGTCAAATAGAAATTGTTAAAAGAAATTATTAAATTCTTCTCGAATTTTTTTTTGTGAGATGGGATTGACACACTACTTTTATATTTTAACAAAAAAAGCTTTGAATACTTTAGTATAACATAAAAAATCCTCAAGACGATTTTAAGGGTAGCACGTAGTTGAACAAATTAAAGTTCTCGATGGTGCGCGCGCGTGATGCTCCGATCGCGCTATGGTCGCGCGCTACGTCGGAAATCCCCTCGCCTTTCCCGAATCGGGGTGCTTGTTTATCGTGAGTCCCCTCGCCTCTCACGAATCGGGGTGTTTGTTTATCGTGAGTCCCCTCGCCTCTCACGAATCGGGGTGCTTGTTTATATTTATATCTGTTAGATATAATAATTAGATTCAATCCTCGTCGCTGTCTTCTTCGATTACAGGAATAATATTATCCTGTTGAAACATTTTACTGAGAATTTCAGCGGGTTTCAAAAGTTTAGACAAATATCTGGCATGTGTTAAATAGTATACTATTGTAGCTATGTGTGAACAGCAACCAACAGTTCTTCTTCTGTTGGCACAATCACATGCATACTGCAATAAACCAGAAATACCGACACTATTAGGCTTATATTTTATGAAGCACCTGTATATTTTTCGAGAAATATGACGTGATTGAACTTGCAGTTTTATTACATTCGTTTGATCTTTAAGGAATTGCAGGTTCACTTTGCCATCCTTATCAACCATTTCAGCTAAATAAAATACCGCCTGGGACAGTTGATAAGATTCAGTGAACAGAATTTTTAGATCTCTTTCGGTCATTTCAGGGAAATCTAAGATGTCATTTGATGAGATACTTTGAAACATGAGTTTTTTGCGCCACCAACCTTTTTTATTTGCCTCAGTAGCCAAAGAATTTTCAATATCTCTCTTGGCTCTCATCATTTTCAAGATCTCATTTGAACATTCTGTATCAGATTGTAACCTCCTTTCGAATTGATTGTTAAGAAACGATGCAATTCGAAAGTAGGTTCCAATTTTCGGGAGCATTTTGTTGTCCAATTTATGGTCAAGCAATCGATATTTTTGCTTTAATATTCCATGAACAGCTTCAACGGCCCATCGAATTTTCGTTACATAACGAGACTCATTCGATTCATTTGTAGGTAATTGCTTACGTTTCCCTTTCAGTGCAGGCATCAATATTTTGATTTTCTTAACTTTTAGTTCAGCCTTGACATCTCGAAAGCCACGATCAAGAATCATATAATCATCCTCTTTTAACAATTTGCATAAGCCATTTTGATCTTGTAGAAGAGTTTTTAGGATTTCTGCATTATTTATATTTGCAGGATATGGTCCCAGCATATCAACTATATACCCGTCAGTTGTACAAATCGTGAAAGGCTTGCAAAGTGGAACTTTCTTTTGACCGGAAAATGATTTTCTTTAATATTCATTATTCATACTTTTCTGATGACGTGAATACGTCCCATCGCAGATCAACATTAGATTTTGGTGATTATCAAATAAAGTTTTGACAATTTCAGTCGTATGATTCTGAATAGGATCGTTTCTGATGGAAGAACTTAATCCAAAACGAGAAGGCAATACATCTTCCTGAAATGACTTTATTATTGCTGATGAATATTCCGAAACAAGCTGTTCATTTTCTAATTGTAAAATAGAAGTCAGAATTTTATTTGAATTACCAGTGCGGAGTTTGAAAAGAAACACAACGAGTGCCTGAGTTATAGTACGAGTCTGTCTGTTCCGCATTGATGTCAACATATCCCTCAAAAATATGATATTTTCCCATGTTAGCCCTGTAAAGACAACAAGTTGTTTTTCGGAAAGACTGTAATCTCCAATGTTGTCATAAAGACTGGAGTCACATTTGATAGAGAGACTTTCCATCATTTTAGTAAGCTCCGAAGCACTTAAACTTGACGAATTGGAGTACACTTTTAAAAGACCAAGATCTTCGTTATAAAATCGATTCTTGATTAAATGATGTCGACAACATCGATTTCCTGCTGGTATATGAATTTTCATTTTAATATAAGATTGCATACGAGCTTCTTCCGGAATAACTGAGAGATTTGTTGTAGCAGAACAAAGACAACAGTACTTGTGAGTTGAAACAGTTCTTTGAATTGGAACGTTAATTCTCTCAAAACTTGATTCTTCCACTTCAAGTTTAAGTTGTATATTGATTGTTGGATCATCAGAAGTCGATTGTGATTGATCGATTTCGTTTTCAGAAGTCGAGAAATCAATATCAAGCTTCTCCTTTTTATATTGAAAAATTCGGCATTTTGAACATAAAATATCGTTAATAACAATTGTTCGTTGAAGTTTGAAAGAAAAACTCGTTGCTTCATCTTCAGTTTCAATTTTTTTCCTCTGGCCACGTACTTTAAAAACTTATCACAACCAGGACATTTACGATTTTTCAATAGTTTAGACATTTTTACTACGGTAAATATAACAAATCAAGTACGACAAAAATAAACGAAAGCAAGTATTTTTAGCTACAAAAAATGTGTTTAAAAAAAACACTGGTCGTAACAAAGATATATAGTACTATTTAGAATAGAGCAAAAGAAGCTTAAATAATAATAGCCAATAAAATGATTTATTTGGACTTCAGCCAATTCGTCATTTCAGTTGGATGATATAGGACAGGCCTCGGGACGATTTGCCGATTTTCGGAGCTCCTCGTACTGTTATCAAGAAACAGTAGTATTTCGCGCTAAGTGAACACGCAGCGCGAGATCCCTGTCGACGTATAGAATGAACTAATAGTAGTAGTGGAGGTAGAATGAGAGGAAGATAAAAGGACGAAACGTTCTTTCTCTATTTACTAATTGGTTGTTGTTACACCAATATGCTAGACTTCTGCTCGTGTGTGTACGAATATCATACCTAGAATTGTGGATATGTTGTGTTAAAGAAAGAAATGAGCGCACAAAACAATGTTTCGCGCAAGCTTCCGACGTAGCGCGCGACCATAGCGCGATCGGAGCACCGCGCGCGCGCACCATCGAGAACTTTAATTTGTTTAACTACGTGCTACCCTTCCAATCGTCTTGAGGATTTTTTATGTTATACTAAAGTATTCAAAGCTTTTTTTGTTAAAATATAAAAGTAGTGTCTCAATCGCATCTCACAAAAAAAAATTCGAGAAGAATTTAATAATTTTTTTTAACAATTTCTATTTGACAAAATTGGTCCTTAATTTTTTTTAAACATTACCCCACTGAACCCCATAACATTTTTTTTTTTCATCAAAATCGGTCAAGCCGTTATCGAGAAAAAAAAAATCTTATTTTTTCCTTCAACCTTCATAATTCCCATAAAGGCCATATTTGAGATATATGCTTTTGGGGAAATAATACATACATCAGTGGTGACTTATAATTAAAATTTCGACCGGATCCGGCTGGGAGCAGAAATCACTTGCTTACCCTGCTATGCCCTTTTAAGAGTTTTTTTCGTAAGGGAGCACTCCACCGCAAGAGTAAAGTACCGCATAACAGCCAGTTTCCGCCGATTTTTTGCTATTTTCCTACAGTTTTACAATAGTTCTAAAGCTTTCTGTAGGTTTTGCACACAGTTCTGGCCTCTACGTATTTTTAAACAATTTTTTAATGTCAGCGCCAGTACCGCACCATAAGAGTAAAATACCACGTAACAGCCAGTTCCCGTCGACTTTTTGCTGTTTTCCTACAGTCCTACAATAGTTCTAAAGCTTTCTGTAGGTTTTTATCAAGGTCCCTTTTAAAACAGTCACTGGTATGCGAAATCTATCTAGGACTGCTATAAAACGATAGGGACTATCGGTATCGCATACTTATAGAAAATATGCTACCAGCAGTCAGATTAAAAAATTATTTAATGATACTTAAGGGCGAGAACTTTAAGCAAGACATATCGAAAGCATTAGAACTATTGCAGAACTTGTAACAACCTGACTTTTAGGAGCGGGCTAGCTCGTCGGCTCGTGCTAGGGTCGTAATGCGGGCGGTGCGTAAAAGAGGTTCGGCGAGAGAGGGAGATGCGAAGATATGTATAGACGATACGTATGAGACGATACAATATATATTTATTGAACGCTATATACAATGTGTGTGTGCGTACGTGTGCGCGCGCGTGTGTGGTTGTGTGTGTGTGCGCAGGCGTGAGTGTGCGGGTGTGTGTGTGTAATGTCCACGGTATGTACAATCGGTGTATATATAGATATATGTACAAGACGCCCGGTGCGGCGGCGCGGTTATCTCCGACGTGCCGGCGATTGCGGGCGCGACGCTGGATCCGTACTTGCGATACGTGGCGTACGCCACGGATCGGACGCGGCGCGATCGCGGCACGGGCTGGATGGTCTGTGCTCTTTTTGCTGGCCGTGTCGCGACGTCCGAGAACCCTCGTTGAAGGCAGAGAATCCTCTATCCTCGGTCTAACGTCTTGGTGACAGCGACCCCGAGCCGGTATTAGCGATCGGAGTCGCTAGAGGCGACGAAGGCGCGAATCGACGGCCGAGAACCCTCGACAAGGGGGAGGATTCTCCCCCTTAGCGAGCTCGCCTATCGTGCGTCGGTCTTGTATGCTGAACTGCGGCTGGCCGAGAAAACTCAGCAGTGACCCAGAATACTGGACCGTTGTACTAGTGCTGCAGGTCGAGCGAGAAACGGATTCGGAATCGAATAAGGCGGTTTTTGCCAAGAAGGCTCTAGAGCGTTTTTGGCCACGATGTTCACGATCGCACGGTTTATATACTCGCTTGTTGCTCCCGCTCGTATTGTTCTGGAGTCGTTCGGCGATCTCCGCTGGTTGAACAATGCGAGCGGGAGACGTCTGAGTTCGGCGCGTCTCGTACGCGTTCGGCGTTTCTCGGCGGGACGGCTGCGACCTGTGAATTTTGCTTTATGTTTTAAAATATTTCGGGCGCACCGCGCCCTCATCGCCGCGAGTGACCAGAGGTCCCTCAGCTGCGGCATCCGGCGGGAAGTTCTGCCGGGAACAATGTGGTTATGGGGCACATTGTTACAAATTATTAGAAAAACCTGAAATATTGTTTAGGAGTTCCATTACATAGTATTTTACTGTTGTAGTGCGGCGCCAGCGATCAGATTAAAAATTGTTAAATTACTTGACATATTTCAATAGTAATTTCGCTGTTAAACTATTTATTGTACAATTTTTTAATCTGATTACTGGTACGCAGCTGTTAGAGAATTTTTTTGGATTTTTGTTAATGTATTATTGTTTGTTTCTATATTTTTTATTATTTATATCATGAAACGTTATGTTAATTTAAATTATATATATACAGGGTGTTTGGCGACTACCGCATTTTTTGTCATACGTGGGTAGAACAGCCTA
>NW_017300246.1:17487-28927 GCF_001594075.2 Trachymyrmex cornetzi
TATATATATATATATATATATAAGAATATTCGTAAAAAAGAGAACAATTTTTAAAAAGTAACTTACTTTTTTTAATAGCACACGTAATACGCACGCGTATATTATTTGTATTTTGAAACGCACTGAAGTTAATAAAAATAATTCCATACTGGAAATTTCATACTGACAATAAAACTTAATGTATGGTTATATAGTTTGCGAAACGGAATGCTTTATAGATATTGTAATAACTTTCATAAACTTACAATAGAATAAAGATAAAGTGCATGAATAATTACTTAAGAAATAACTTTTATGTATATATATAAAACTCGCTAGACGCACGCAAGCAGTTTTTTTATTATTATAGGAAGTGATGAAAATATATAATAAAAATAAAACTCAATGTATGTCTTGTGACGTGACGTGTTCCGTCCGTCACATAAGACCCGACCGAACAGTGTCGCTGACGTCCTGGATCCTTCCACTTTTAGAAGGCGGATGCACATGCGTGGTCTTTTAGCTGTTCCGTTATCGGCGCGTCTCGCCGTCAATTATTTTGTGTCGAATTTCTTTTTCCGTTTTTTCGTGTTGCGAGTTTTGCAGGATAGTTGGCGACCCTTTTTGCGACCTTGTGAATTACGAGCCGTCTCACCGGACCAGAGGAGGAAGGAAGACAGCTAGCAGAGGTTCAGTTGCGGGGTAGAAGAGGAAAGATTGGCCGGGGCGCACAGCATCTCACCGAGAGAGTGGCGCGCAGGTGATATCGCTCCACGCTTTAACAATTATCGCTTTATTCCGAAATTCTGTCGCTCATTGCATCAAATTACAGGCGCATCTAAGACAAGAACCGCGAGGGGAACAGCCGGGGATGGCCACTCTACGTCCAAAAGTTGGCGAGAGACCCCCACGACGGAACTTGAGGAGACCTCTCCTGCGGGGCTGGAACTACGATCGGAGGCACCGACTACGGGGACGCCGCCGCCGAGATGCGAGTCTCCTGCATACGGAAAATCAGGGAGAGTTTCCGAAGCGGCCGAAAAAACCCTGTGAATTTTGCTTTATGCTTTAAAATATTTCGGGCGCACCGCGCCCTCATCGTCGAAAGTGACCAGAGGTCCCCCAATTAAATTCCGCGCCAGAGCGCAGGATACGCTGGCGACACAAATCACTCCATTCACGGAGCCGCGAGGCCACGCGCCAATTAGGCGCGATTAGACCCCCTCGTAGGAAATAGCGATCACTGCGTGTCCCCGGAAGGATCAGCGCCCGACACTTGTGCTGTGGCTACCGAGTCGAGAGCGTATGGAAGGAGTCAGGACGTCCAGGAAAATCTACTGCACAGAAAGCAGCCAGGAGGACTATCGGGGTGAGACAGACGTCGTCAAACTGTAAGATTGCCAATTTCCTGTCAGGAAGGCGCGTATCGATATCGTTGTCGGCTATCGTTTACAAGGGGCACACGAAGTTGTGATTGCGTCAGATTTCTCGCGTTAATGTCGTCTAAGCGCGCCGCCTCCCTTGACTACGTAATACGATAATTCTATTATAGTCGGTTCCGCGTCCGCCTAAGCCACAGCCACTATCGTTAAATATACATAGTCACTATCGTTAAAAATTGTCGCGATATTGTTGTCCCGTTTGTACCAGAATGTTGTGTCGTAGCGTCAGAGTATTCGTTATTTCTCTCTAACTTTTGTACGACGATTTGAAGTCCTCGCGAACGAGCACGAGATCACGCCGTGTTTGGGGGTCACGCCGTGTTTGGGGGTAACGCCGTAACCGTTTTCTATCGGGGCTATCGAAGGGCCGAACTATTGTTCGCGCGATCTTGCCAGAATTATTCTTGCGTGGCGTGAGCTCGTGCCGCTGAGAATTAGTGTAATCGTTACGGGTATCGGAAGCGTATCGGAAAACGTACGAAACGAAAATACCGCCTTTCTGTCGCCTGCTATTGTCACAACCTTGTCGAGTGAGAGATTCACCGAATATATTTGTTAGATTCACAGAATATATTTGTTACTTTATTTCCTATTAGAGGAAATTCGCCGATACTGACATAGGTCTTCTAAAGTGACACTCCCTTATTTTCGGAAACAAACTATCGCACTTTATTAATACTAAAAAATCATGATCTGTTTAGCTAATTAAAGAAGTACAACCTCATAATTCGTAGGTTTGTAGTTTGTTTCTATATCAAATCAGCTAAAAACGAATTCTACAAATGCGAAAATAAAATTCTTACGATTTTCTTTTGCAAATTGTGAGGTTTAAATAATAGTGACTATATTATTGGTAATATTACATCATTTTAAATACTTGTAGTTTCCGAAATAAGTTTTATTTATATTATTCTTTCTCTTAGTCTTTTCATAATATAATTTTTAATTTAAAATTGGGGTGCAGCGTAAACCGACACACCTGTCCGTAAAACAGACCATGAGCTAACTTAATCTTTATAATGTTGCTTTATGTGTCAAATAAGTCTATTGGAGTTGAAGGCAATCGTGCATATGGAACAACTCTAGAAAAACTATCGTGGTACATATTTGCATCTTGCAGAACAGCATAAAGTAAATATGCATATAATTCAATAAAAATGTTTTATAACGAAGTAAAATGATTCTGAAAAATCTTATATACATTCACTTATACTTTATACAGATAATTCCTGTAAAAGGAGAAGAATAGGAATACGTAGCATTACTGCCTAGTGCCTACTGTGTCAGTTTTTGAACCCATTTTGTCAGACGCTCATTTTTGCATAATTTATGAAAAACTTAATTATTACAAAATTGCTAACAGTATTATAAAAATTGCTTATACTATCTGATAGAAGACACTTTTTACTTTGTATTTATGTTTTTGAAGTTGTATTTTTACTTTTTGTTTAAGAAATATTGTCTTAAAACAAAGTGGTATGTCGGTATCGGTAACTTTCCTCTAAGCACTATGTCATTTATTATCGTCGCCCCGTTCGCTCCTCCAAACGATCCTCTGTACTCGATCACGAACCACCCCCTCTGCCATTTTTGAGGCTGAGCTGCCGGTTGATCTCTGTATCGCGCGGCTTAATATTGGGTCTCCGCTTCGCTGTCTCCCCACCATTTAGCTCGGTCGTCGAGCCGTATCCCCTCCGCGCAGTTATCCTCTTCCTGCCATTAAAGACTGCTGCGCGCTGAGACAAATGAAGATAGTGTCTCCACTCAGAAACAAGCACCTCCGGTACGGCAAACGAATGTTTCACGTGGCAGTACTGCTACAAGATTGTCGACCAAGCCAGCGAAAGCACGCAGCTATAAGCGGGATTGTGCGGTGCACAAAATCTGTTCTCTTCGAGCAAATTACAGATTCGCTAATTTTGCTATTTTCTCTTGTAACAATGTATGACAAAAAGATTCTTTTAGAAATTCCATTAGACGATACATGTCGTACTGTTGATAACGATGGCAAACCCTATCCATCAACTGCACCAGAGTATGTCACTGTCTCAAAAAATGCAGGAACGTGGTTCTAAAATCACTCTGAAACATGTCTACGTAATCATACGCGAGAATCGCAATGGATAAAGATATATTATTAAAACATTTATGAATCAAGTCGCGTGAGAAAAAAAAATTGATAGTAGTTGCAATTCTGAAAGTATTAATATATCTGATCCATTGCGTTACATTCTAAAACATTCGATTTAATTGTATCTGCGGATAAATGGTTAACGATGAAGCCTATAAAAAAATTATATAATAATCGAGGTTTATTGAGTATTGCAACCTGGATGGATCGATATTATAGCAGAAAAGATATGGCAACAACAAAAAACTTGGTTGCATATTTAAATTTAAAAAGCATGGTACCCATTTTAGCAACGAAGCGCGTTTTATATATTTTTTCGAGGTAGTTGTGTAAAATGTGCTGCAATTATTGAATGCATACTGTTTAAAATGCCAAGTGAGGATACGGACGCCATTTTTACATGTAAAGTTAGAGATATATGTTATACAAAACACACTACTAATAAAAAAAAGACATTTAAAAGGTATTCGTCGTACAACAGTAGTAGATAAAATGATACAAGAACTGTTATACTAAAGATGCTGTTACTTTCCGTCGAGAAGAAGCAAAAATAATTGTTTAAAAATATTTGGAGACAAAGATCCTCCGATGCTTCCTTCCTCTGGAGTCCTACGCAAGGCAAAAGAAGAAGGATTGTACAACAAACAGCATAGAGATTAATATTTAGCAATCCAGTTTTAAATTTATTAAACAGCGCAAAATGCAGTACGGGATCGATTATTAGTATCGGTTTATTACCATTTTACTGCATATATTGGACTTTCGAACAAAAAAATGTTGTATGAAGAAAGATGTAAAAGAGATGACGAAACTTTTTTAACAATTGATGCCACGGGTGATATAATAAAGCGCGGATCGTCGCAAGAGCCACTAATATTTTTGTACTAATGCGTCCTTGTTAGTAAGGATGGTAGTACATCTGTATTTCAGATGATCTCAGCCGATCATAAGACAATAATTAATGATTGCTTTATTTTTACGGAATATTACTGCTGCAGGTGTATCTATTCCACGTATAGTCATGAATGATTTCGGATGGGCTATTTTAATTGCCGTTTCAGACATTTTCGCTAAATGTATTATATTAATTTTGACGATTACTTAAATAAATGTTTTGCTGCAACCGTTTTGAGAAATATTGATACGATTCCATTTTGTTACATCAGATTGGATGTTTGTCATCTTATTTCTATGAAAAAGAAGGGAAATATTAAAAATGCCGAATTAAAAAATATAGAAACTAATTTATCAAAAAACTTTAAGACTATGTAATTAATTATCTCGAAAATAAGGACGCTCACGATTACAAAGCATCGTATCGAAATCATTACTGTGAATAATTCAAGAATCGATTCCTGATATGTTGGCCAGTCGGTATCAGACATAGTGAGTCACTTTTTAGTTGTTAGCTAGTATTAATGAAAATTCTAAAGTGATACGAACGACACCGAGTCGTACACAATAATAAATCCTACTGACGAGATTTTTTATCACTTTACAATTGTTATTAATACTAGCTAATAACTAAAAAGTGACTCACTGTGTCTGATACCGACTGGCCAACATATCAGGAACCGGTTCTTGAATTATTCACAGTAATGATTGCGATACAGTGCTTTGTAATCGTGGTGAGCGTCCTTATTTTCGGGATAATTAATTATATCCTTAAAGTTTTTTGATAAATTAGTTTCTATAATCTTTAATTCGGCATTTTCAATATTTTCCTTCTTTTTCATTTTCCTTTTCTTTCTTTTAGTTTAATTGTGGCATTTAAATTCTCGATGTAGGGGAGCTCACTATGACAGGATAACTTTTACTTTATATATGTTAGTTTGTGTTTGCTCTGAGGAAGGTCAAAAATGAGCCGAAACATGTAAGCGCGTTTATTGAATAAAGTTTCAAGCTTCATAAATGTATTATTTGCGCGACGTCTTCTGCGCCTGATTCCTAACGCCCTATTCTTTTTAATTCTTTGATTTATAAGAAGTCTTGGTTAGTTTGATTTCTCATACGGATATACATTCTTCTGTCAAAGAAGATTCAAATGATACAGGGGATATTAATAAAACCGATTGCCTGTGGAATGTTTCTGAAAATTGGCATGGCTTAGTAGGTTCAACCACCAATGAACAAGAAACTCCTATTAAAAAAAGAGCTAAGCTGTCTTATTTAGATAAATGCTCCGAATGGGATTATTTAAAAAATATAAAATCTTTCAATTTGCCCCTTATCATTAATGGCAGTAAATATAAACCAATAAAAAAAGGACAGTCAATGATGACTGTATAAGAAACGCACGCATTCGATTTTCTTTTGCAACTTGTTGCAAGTGGAATCGCAACACATGCAGCATACAGAAATTTAATTCAATCATCATCAGATAATATATTTCGATTGGCAAAATCGCTCCTAGAGGATGGTAAAATATTTTCAAAACATTACTATGAACGAGCTTCGATTTTCCAAAACCTACCACTTTTTCGTGATTCGATTAAGTTTTATACACGAAGCATTAAGTAACTTAATGCTAATTGTAATGTTGCACACTTAGCGGATTACCTTTTTCAAAATGAGCCTAGTTGTACAACTACAATAACTTGTACTTGTGGCGTTAAAGAATCACATCGAACAATAACATTGAATGTCAATGTCGATATTCTTTTGCAGGAATATTTGCACCATATGCAACGTGCTATCAATGACATTACAAACGTGAAAAATTCAATATGTTCTACATGTGCTACTTCAAAAAAATATTGCAATATTTATGGAAATACCATATAATAATTGATTCATCTATTTGTACAGATTATCGTTACAGTAATCGACGTATAAATCTGAAGCATACACTAAATACCATTACAAAAACTATCACTTTAGGTGACATTCAATACATTTTAACAGGTATCGTTCATTATTCGCAATATGAAGATCGAAATAATGGGCATTATATTGCCTTCGCGTTAACAGGTACACGATGGTATAAATATAATGATTTAAATAAAAAGCGTGAAATAGCAAACTGTCTGGAAGATATTAGGCCACACGTAATATTATGCGTCAAACAGAACTAAATACGAGTACATAATATGTACATATAAAGCATGTATGGTAAACATTTTATTTTAAACTCATATACATCCTACTTTAATTCGAATATTCTTATAGTTTTATTTGTAGGAAAAGTATTAACTCGGTATCGTGATGAATAATCGAAACTTTAATGTATAACAGTGATTCGTACAAAACGAAGTAAAAACGCATACTACCTCTTATTTCTTAACCAGCTCTCAACCTCTCGCTAAAAACAAACTCGCTCGCTCGCCATCTTGTCTTCAACTCTCTATCTAAAAACCTCGCGCCCTCTCTCCGGACGATCCGTATAACAAAAGATTCGATCAATGCGGGGCGCTCCCCACATTCGGCCATTCTGCTCAGTTTTGCGCCTCGCAGGATATATTCAAAGGAGAATACATCTATTAATGTTTAAACGAAAGAGAATTTTTTTTTTACATATAAAACATCTTATCTTTAGTTCTTAATTCTATAGGAGAATCCTTAACTTATAATCGGTGTAATAAACGAAATAAACAAATTTAAACCTAAGTTATAATCGAGGACCTTAATTAACAGTAGGCCACGGCTTTAAGTACTCTGCGCATGAGGAAGTATGCATAGGTCCCTCGTGTTCTCCAACTTTAACAACCTCGTAAGTATCATTAGGTTTAGTTTTTAACACGCGATAGGGGCCTAAATATTTCGCTCGCAACTTTCTACCTGGGCCTAACTGAGTTCGCTTTATCGCTACCATATCTCCTACGAGGGGTATTTGGAAATTATCTTACGTCTAAGATTGCAAGTTCAACAGTTTTCGGACTGCACTTTAAAGATTTGCTCCTTCGCTTTATCTCGCAAATGACCGCGTTCTTCATTGAACTGGAATTGAAACTCTTCCTCGATTATTTCGCTTAATCTAAGATCGGCTTTTCCGCGCATCTGGGTACCGAACAACAATGTAAACGGCGCTTCATCTATACTACGATGATAAGTCGAATTTAGTATCCGTCGTAATTTTCCTACATGCTTGTACCACTTATCTGGATCGTCAATGGTCAGTTTGGAAAGCATGGCTACAATTACCTTATTTAATTGCTCTGTTTGCCCATTTGCCCTAGGCAAACCTGTGGTAACCGTTAAATGAGTAATCATCTCAGTTTTGCAATAATCACCGAATTCTTGTAAAGGCTGTTCCTTTGTCGGTAATAATCTGTTTAGGGTTTCCGAAAATTTGTTTTTGTGCTTCTAATTTATTTAAAACTTCACGCGACGTCGTAGTTTTTGCTAGATATAGCCAAACAAATTTGGAGAAACGATCTATAACAGCTAAAATATGTTTATAGTTTTTTCCGATTGTTTCTAACGGACCTAAGTGATCTGCATGAAGGGTATGCAAAGGTGAGTTAGGTTTCGGCAAAGGATGTAGATAACCTTCTGGCTTACCCTCCATCTGATTCGTTAATATGCACGGCACGCAGCTGGCAATGCATTTTCTAATCTTTTCCTTTAAATCCCGTATAAAATACTCTTGCCGAACGAGTTTCTCGGTAGGTTTAGCGTCCCTTTTCATGTATGATCCGTATACTGTCCGTCCCTAATGATCTAGGGATAACCAATAAATCTCGACCGTTCTGAAACTTTTATAAAGTAAGTCACTATTCATCTGGTAATTATCATACGATCTTTCTTTCGCAATTTCTATTAGAGCTCTAATTTCACTATCTCGTTCCTGCTGACTTTTAACTTGTGGTATGACTGAACATTTCGATATAGCCATCACCGGATGTCTGCTTAAAGCGTCTACGTGTTTCACACGCACTCCAGATCTATGCTCTATACAATAATCGAAATCTTCTAACAGAAGAGTCCATCGGGCCACACGAGTGAACAACTCTTTCTTATTCATCGTGCGTTGAAATGCTGCGCAGTCAGTAACTATTTTGAACCGAATTCCTAATAAGTATACGCGAAACTTTTTGAGAGCCTCCACTATCGCTAAAACTTCTAACCAGTAGCTTGAGTAATTTCTTTCTTCGCGTTTAGTTTTCTTACTCGCAAAATGGACTGGGTGCAACGCGTTATCATCGGGAGAACGTTGCATTAAAACAGCTCCATATCCATCTATGCTTGCATCCGTATGCAATTCTGTGTCGTGATAGGGGTGGTATATCTTTAAAACTGGTTTTCGCGTCAATATCGTCTTTAACTGAACGAACGCGTTTTCGGCTCTTCCATCGAAATTAAATTGTTGCTCTTTCCGTAATATATCAGTAAGAAGTTTAGCAATAACTGAATACGATGGTATAAATTTCCTAAAGTAATCAGATAGTCCAAGAAAGCTTTGCAGGTCTTTTAGTTTCGTTGGTTCGGGAAAATCGACTACCGCTTTAACTTTTTCAGGCGACGGGTAAATCTTTCCCCCTTCTATCACGTAACCCAAAAACTCTATAGTATTCTTAATAAACTGGCATTTCTTAAAATTTACTTGCAATCCATATTCGCTGGCAGTTTTAAATACCATTTTCAACCGATTTAAAGCTTCTTGTTCATTTGAGATTGGATCATCCAGATAAAGCAGCACTACGCCTTGTTTGATTAGATACCAAGGCAGCATTTATATATCTCTGAAACACTCGTGGCGAATTACTTAATCTGAAAGGGATTTTACAGAATTGGTATTGACCACAGTGCGTAACGAACGCAGTATATTTTCGACTCTGTTTTTCCACTGGCACATGAAAAAATCCGTTCTTTAGATCTAAAGTACTAAATATACGAGAATCTTCTAACTTTTCTAATAGATCTTCAATTAAAGGCGACGGTTGCCCATCCTTCTTTATTACCCTATTTAACTTACGGTAATCGATTCAAACGCGGAGTGATCCGTCTTTTTTTCTCACCACTACTACCGAATTCGCATATTCAGATGTACATTCCTCTATCGTTCCGTCTTTCAATCATTCCGCTACTTGCTTCTCAACTATCTCACGTTCTGGTACCGGCAATCTCTGGGGTTTCTGGAAAATTGGCTTCTCGTCCTTAGGAATAATTCGCATGCTTACATCAGTCGCCTTACATTTATACGCTGTAACCAATGCCTTAACTTCCTCATGAATTTTCGGATCTGCTGTATGACCTATGTCTATTGATTGTTCTTCGACTACGTTAACTCGCGTTATAAATTCAATAGGCGCAGCTTTACGAAAAGTTTTCCCATCCGCATTTATCGACACTTCACACGTAGCTAATAAATCGCTACCGATTATTACACTAGTATTCAAAGCCTCTACCGAAACGACATGCTCCGTACAATTAAATTGTTTCCCATCGATTTCGACTCGAACAGATCGGCTGTTTTCTCAAACTCCGTTATCCATCTCTTTATTAGGTATGTATTTTTTCCGCTAAATGTTTTGATCGAATCCTTCACATCTCGGTAAGTCATTGAAAACTTCATACGCGTTTGACCCACTGTTCTTGCCGGACGTCTTTCTTCTTGCTCTTCGCCGCCCGTCTCGTTATCGTCGTCGTTTCCATGTTCTTCGCCATCATCAATCTTATCTGATTCACTCGTCTTCGTCTGAATCGTCCTCGCCAGCTGTAGGGGCAAGCGTATCGATATCCAATATAGCCCATCCAGAATTCGTACTATTATTTTTTCTTTGTTACCCCTATATTCCAGACCAAGAATATTACAGCACGAAATCAAGTTGTCAATCGTGAGTTTACGCGCGAATTTTAATTTGTCTGCGTATTCCGAAGAATCTTTGCGGAATGTGAATCCTGGGAAATCCCTGAGGCGCTGGCAATTTTTACGGTCGCCTCCTATTCCGAAAATAAGGTTATGTAATGCAGTCATAGCCGCGTCGACGCTGAACGTATTTTTAACTTGATTGCTTCAATTTCAGTGAGACTCTTATAACTATCCATTTTATGGCCGTAAGCTCGACGTCACCGCACAAAAGTATTAGTACCTTAACCTCGCACGTCTTTTACTGGAAAAATACGCCTTCCGACGTTAGTTAGCGTTTTCTTTCTTCTATCGTCTTATCACTCCTCTTTGCTAGAGCTTTTTGTGTACTCGTCTTTCGTCGTCTCTCTTCGTCTTTCGTCCTCTCTTTTCATCTTACGATTTCACTTTCGTCTTTTCGTTTTCCTCCTTTTACCTCTCGTCTTCTCTCTTCGTCTTTCGTCCTTCCTTTTCGTTTTACGACTTTACTTTCGTCTTTTCGTCTTCCTCCTTTCACTTCTCGTCTCCTTTCTTCGTCTTTCGTCGTTGCTTTCGTCTTTCGGTCTTGTTCCGTTCGCACGATCACTGATCTCGGCTGAGCCCCCAAATTTTGTAGGAAAAGTATTAACTCGGTGTCATGATGAGTAATCGAAACTTTAACGTATAATTGATTCGTACAAAACGAAGCAAGAACGCACACAACCTCTTATTTCTTAACTAGCTCTCAACCTCTCGTTAAAAACAAACTCGCTCGCTCGCCATCTTGTTTTCAACTCGCTACCTGAAAACCTCGCGCCCACTCTCGGGATGATCCGTATAACAAAAGACTCGGTCAATGCGGAGCGCTTCCCACACATATATATATATATATATATATATATATATATTATACTAAAAACATTAACGTATTGCACTTGAAAAAAATATAACACTAAAGGTAAAGAAATTCAAATATAATAATCATAATTAAAAATCGTACATACGTTTCGACTGCGTTCGAGTCATTTTCAATGTATAACAATCGTTCACAAAATACGGATTAATAAAAAACAATAAGCAACATAATTATAAGATCGTAACTATAACATTCTAGATATAACC
>NW_017300246.1:30078-30432 GCF_001594075.2 Trachymyrmex cornetzi
GGAGAAGTGTGTGTCCATAAGTGCGTGTTGCATCGATCGGAAGAGATGGTAATCCGACGGTGCCAAGTCTGGAGAGTACGCTAGGTGCGGCAGAACTTCCCATTCAAGCTCTCGAAGTGTCTGCTTCACGCTTTTCGCGACATGCGGTCGAGCGTCATCATGCAACAAAATGACTTTGCGTCGATTGTTGGCTATGGATGATATTTTTTGCATCAATTCGTCACTCAATCGGTATAATTGCTGTTTGCAGCGATCAGCTGTAACGGTTTCATTTGGACCCAAGAGTTCGTAATACAGCACACCTTTCTGGTCCTACCAAACGCACAGCAAGGTCTTATGCCCGTGAGTATTCCT
>NW_017300246.1:30622-40445 GCF_001594075.2 Trachymyrmex cornetzi
TGTGGTAGCCATTTTACTTCCTTATGAATCTTTCCCATGGCATGCAAGCGTTTTGAGACGGCCATTGGAGTAACATTTAACTGTTCCGACAACTCTTAAAGCGTTTGGGCTGGATTCTCATCGAGCAATTCTTGCAGCTTGACATCTTCAAATTTTTTCGGCTGTCCTGGGCGTTCTTTGTCTCTCTCAAAATCACCGTTTCGGAAGCGTTGAAACCAAACTCTACATGTTGGTTCTGATGGAGTTTCATCACAATAATTTTTTGCGATACTTGGAGTGCCATGCGAAGTTGGCACCCCATTTATAAAATTTTTTTTTATCTAAATCAGTGGAATTATTGTTAAAACTTAGCAGGAACTGTAGAACTATTGCGGGTGCAAACGGAACTGTGTATAAAATATCGATTTTTTCAAAATGAGGTGCCAATTTCACACTGGCCAAAATTTTCGCAAAGGAAAAATCGTCTTGGAATTAAGTTAGGATTATGACACTTTAAGGGCGAACATTTTTTTTTAATCACCCTACATGTAAAGGAGTGACAAACCCACATAGCACGTATTTTCACAGCAATATCATTTTTCCATTGCAATATTACAATGAAATATAGCAGAAATATTGCTAAAATATTTCTGAGATATATCATAGAAATATCGCTGTAATTATGTAATATTTCTGTGATATTTGTGTAATATTTATATTTATATAACGTTTATTGGGAAAAATTAAATCATTTTAAAAAACTTCCTAAAAAATTTATTGAATTGATATTTAATTGATGGTTATTTTAAAAATTATTCCATATAATATTGTTAATACAATAGCTATATATATTTATACATATCATAATAAACTAAAAAAGTTACAAAATAAACTAAGTATCACTTAATATAAAACATTTTAATCTTCACTTTCATTCTTCAAAAATTCAAGCACGTCAGTGCTTTTAATCCCTCCCCTATTTTTTTAAATTTTATTTCTTTTAATCTCAAATTTTTAATTAATACATATTATCTGTGCAATAAAGCCTTTCATTTATTACAATAAATGATAAACACTTTCAAACTATGCTTACTTTTCTCGAGCCTAATGAGTAGGTGCGTTGACAAGCCAAATTCCTATTTTTTTTATAACGTAGTCCTCTTTTATATCCAACTTATGACGAAGAATGGTATCTAAAATATTAAATTTAAATTATTATCAATTCAGTTCGTGATATTAATACTCGTAATAGTAATAACACAAGAATTTTAAATACAATAAAATAGGCCTAACTCAAACATAACGAAGATATTAATTAATTTCAAAATAGGAAGTTTAGTAAATAATAAGTAAAAGTAATATTAATTTATTTCAATATATGTTTAAAATTAACAACTGTACAAGTTTCGATTTAATTCATTAATCTTCTTCAGCCGCATTCATTAACGATACAGTTTACAATTCTAAAACGTTGTCGTTTCCACTTCTATATCTTGGTAAATGGAGTGTCATTATCTAGTTTTCTGTTGTTTCTTTTTCTAAATTTTTCATGCATATTTTTTATCATAATTATTTATGCCATTAATAGTTATATTTGTTATCTGTCGTATATTAAACTAGATTAAAAAATTATATGTCCCGAAAGTTTTTGCTAATCGCTTTTGTGTAGATAGAGAGGACTAAACTAAGTCGAAAAGTCCTTTACCATTTTGCAATGCTCGCAATAGTTAACGAGATCATTAAAGATAGCCGAATAAGCGCGTCAGTTCGGCCTACTAATGCTAAAGCGTACGCCCATTGATGGCTTGGCACGCGGACCGCGGGGAGTGGGAACAGCTTGGCAGGAGGGCCGATCAAGTCATGACATGGAGGCTCGCTGTGGCATTTGTCAGAAACTGTATATTTCTAGTTTCTGATAGGTTAAAATCTATTATTCCTTATTATTATCGTTACTCCCTCTGCCTGAAGCTTTAGTCGTACCACAGGCCAGTATTCATAGTCGAATCTTATATACTAAACAGTATATAAACAAAACATGTAAATAAAATATAGAGTATTTTCTAAATGAAGTATATATTTATCATTTCCGTTATTTGTAAGATTGGAACCATGGAATTATGAATTAAAAAAATAAAAAAAACAAATTTAACTTTTAACTTTTCAATTACTTTTTTTTATTAACTTAATTTTTAATTCAATTAATTTCATTATAAATAAACTTGTATCTTAACTAAGTTAAATTTTCAGGTTGTTAATTTTAACTTAACTTAGTTAAAAAAAAAGTTAACTTACCAACCCTGGTAGTAATTGTTGGGTATTGCGCTTCGTGTATCGCGCCTTGCGTCCACGCGGATAATACGCGGTGAATATTCATCGCGCTCGTGGTCAGGAATAAAGATTCTGTATTCCTTTAGTTTGTTTTACACATTTATTGTCGATTCACTGATGCGAGTACACAAAACCGCGTCTGGCTCTTACACGCGAGATTGCTACAATGGCGGTTAATAGAGAGAGCGAGTTGCGAGAGCGGTAACAACACCGATAACGAGCTAGGTGCCACCGTGGCGCTTGAAGCGCCCCCTAAAGTTGACTGAGTGCACGAGTGGCACGAATCATGGCCACGCGATGGCATCGACGAACACGCGGGAAAGGAAATCATTAATGTCATACTGAACAGTAATATACAGGATATTCCAGACTTAACGGAGGACCCGGCACGTACATATTCCTCATGAAAAAGTAAACCGAAAATCCTAATAGCAAAATCTTAAGGCATCAATAGTTTTCAAACGGTGAGCATTTGAAAATAACCAACCACAGGGCATGAAATTCGCGCCGTCAGGGGCGGCGCAACTAAGCGGTCGGCCGCGCTAACGCTTTGACGGATGTATCGCTCAACGGCACGGTACCGAACGAGTATTGCAAAGTTTCGTGAAATTTTTATATTAACTACTGCCGTATTCTTAAATTTTTGAAACATAAAAATTTTTTAATAAAATTAATAATTAATTATGATAGACATAGGCTCTCTTATAGATAATATTTGTTTACAAAATGGTATAAAACTAATCAGACCAGTAGTTTTGAGGAACAAAAACTAATTCTCAAAGTAAGAGGCTTTTTTAAACGCTAAAATAGCAAAAGCTCGTGTACATATAGAATGGACAAATCAAAGATTAAAAACATTCAAGATATTGAATAACAAAATGTCTCAAGGTTTTATTTCTAAAATTGAACAAATTTTTTAAATTATTTCAGCGATAGTAAATCTAAGTTTCTCTCAATCTTTGAAGATGACAAAGGACCCCGCACAAAATCGTAGGATTTTTGGCCCTCGGTGAAATTGGCTAAAATTTTAGTATGTTATAGTTCTTAACTCACTGATCAAAAGTGTCCATAGGCACAAATCCTAAAAATGACTATTTTTGTTGTTGTGCGCGCGCACACACATACGAAACTTCGATTTTTATGCACCTTTTTCATATAAAAATGCACGCGCGGGCGTATGTGTATGGGAATGGGGATGGGATGGGGGTGGAAGAAAACTTTAAACGGCTATAACAAAAAAAACTAGCCATTTTCAAGCTTTGTGTCTATGGACACTTTTGATCAATGACTCAAGAACTATGACATACTAAAATTTCAGCCAATTTCATCGAGGGCCAAAATCTTATGATTTTGTGCGGGGTTCTTTGTATCTCAATTTGTTATTTATGTATAAGATATTAAAATAATTATTTTGGTGTTTAATTACATATGTTATATTGTGTATACAAGTTTTATAATAAAAGAAACATTTACATTCTAAGAATATTTTGCATTTAATAAATATAACATACACACACATAAGTTTATGGATATATTAAATTTATTTTTTAAAACATTAATTAATTTTCTTACAAATATAATGTAACATATTATTAAAATAAATAATCTTAAGAGTTAAAAGTGACTGTTTAGCATAGTTTACATCCAAAATTATTGGCAAAACAATCATGTGTTGATCGTACGAGGAATATAAAATAAAATCTGTTTGTTTGATATTTAATACATTCCAAATTGCACTTGAGTATAATAAGCATGTTTAATTTTTAAGGATATACCAATGCTTGTCGAAGCTTACGGTGAGCATGCTCTTGGTAAATCACAGTGCTTTGAGTGATTTAAAAAATTCAAAAGTGGCGATTTTGACGTGAGAAATGAAGAACGTGGAAAACCACCGAAAAAGTTTGAAGACAGCGAATTGTAAGCATTGTTGGATGAGGATAACGCTCAAACTCAACAACAACTCGCGGATCAATTGAATGTGACACGAGAAGCCGTCTCCATACGTTTGAAATCCATGGGAAAGATCCAGAAGATGGGAAAATAGGTTCCACATGAACTGAATGAAAGACAGCAGAAAAACCGAAAAACTACTTGCGAAATGCTGCTCGCCAGGTACAAAAGAAAGTTATTTCTCCATCGAATTGTGACTGGCGATGAAAAGTGGATATATTTTGAGAATCCTAAGCGTAAAAGATCATGGGTAACTCCAGGCGAACCATCGACATCGACTGCAAGGCCAAATCGTTATGGACGGAAGACAATGCTCTGTGTTTGGTGGGATCAGAAAGGTGTGATTTATTATGAGCTGCTAAAACCTGGCGAAACCGTTAATACTGAACGCTACCGACAACAAATGATCAATTTGAATCAAGCTTTGCGTGAACGACCGGAATATCAAAAAAGGCAACAGAAAGTGATTTTGTTTCATGATAATGCACCATTACATACAGCAAAACTGGTCAAGGAAACGATTGAGGCGTTTGGTTGGGAAATACTTTCGCATGCGGCTTAGTCACCAGACTTGGCTCCGTCCGATTACTACTTATTTGCATCGATGGGACACGCACTTGCTCAGCAGCGCTTCACTTCTTACGAAGATGTACGAAAATGGCTAGATGACTGGTTTGGCTCAAAAGAGCAACAATATTTTTGGCGTGACATCCACAAATTGTCAGACAGGTGGGAAGAATGTATAGCTAGCGATGGGCAATACTTTGAATAAATATTTTTTATCATTTTCATGCAATAAACGTGTATTTTCTATTAAAAAATTCCGGTTTCATATTTACATACCTGGTATTGTTTGATGAATCTACTTTTGTGTTATTACGGGATTCGGACTGTGATATGGTTACAGTTGTGGCAAGTACCAATGATCGACTCAACTTAATCATACATCAAAGTCTTTATTCCGAGCGCGTCAGTTTACACGACTTAACATGACGAGAGCCAACGGATAAGTGTCACTCAACTGTCTTGATTGCTTATTCGATCTCATACCCGGAGACAACGATTTTTTTTCGACTGTTTTAGAAGGTTTTTAAATATCGATCTATCCAGCGACTATCCAGCGGTTTAGCTTTCTTCGCAAGATGCAGCGGTTGCATCTCATTTCCTTGGCAGGTTACAGTATGTGCAATATTGCGCTTGACTGCATTGTCAGATTATTTGGCACATGCTCCGATAGATAAATGCGGTTTACAACGCGTCACTGATTATTACCCGCTTTCGTTGCCGTTGTTTACGCTCGTCGATATAACTATCTCGTGTCTGTCTCTCTGTGTTGTCTTTTTTTCTGACTCAAACAGCTCAGCAGGTCTTCGATGTTCGCGTGTTCTCTCTCGCGATTTCGAGAACGCGATATTCTTCGGATGACAATTATATTTTTGCAAAATGCATTTTTAGCTGAAGCAATGGCGATATAACACGCTACCATAATATATTTTTCTGATTGTACTATATCACAAATATTTGAAGTTTTTCCTGCATAAGGGCAGTTTATCTCTAATAACTTTGCAGGTTTGTTTTCGAAAACAATATCGTCAAACGTGTAGCCGATCCAGGGATTTTCGATAAAGATTATCAACCCACATTCGATTACAGTAGACTTTGTCATTTCTCTATATTTTTTTCGAACAAGTGGTTTATTTTCTAGGCCGTGCTTCACATGTTTGTTTGTAAATTCTTTAGAATAGAAAAACTTTAATGATTTTTGCTGCCAATCTGGATTTGTATTTTTTGAATAAGTTAACAATTGATAACATCTTGATTCTGTGATTCTGAATTGACGTTCTTTTTTCCACAAAGCAAGGAAACGTTTAGTTTCTATTCATAATTGAACTATATCCTTCGAAAAGTTATCTGCTTGAGCGATACAACACTCTTTTGATGGTATTGTGGCGACTCGCCACTAGAGGTCCACGGGACTCATTCGGTTCGCGTAAGCACCGCGCCGCGCGAATTCCCTTTAAATAGAATATCATTCTGGATTCATTCCAGGCGTCTAAGGCAAGTGCCACACTACATCGTCTTACTGATGAGTCTAGTAGTTGGGACCAGGACGAAACGCTGCGGCCGACCATAAAGCTTCGAGTCAGGCCTCCTTAATGGACACTTCCACAGTATATTTAAAAATATATTAGATAATTCTAACATTTGTGTTGATAGTAAATTGTCCACGATAGCATTTATTTCAGATGAGATATCTGGCAAAGAAATATTTGTTTGAATCAAGGTTTTTCCTTTAGTAGGACCACACCTAATTATTAAATATTAAAAAAACCAATTTAATAAATAAAAATTAAAATCCATAAAATTTATAGGTGAAATACAGTATAAAAATTTAAAAAATTCACACATTTTATTAAATTGTCAACTATAAGAAAGAAGACGTTTGCCTAATAAATTATAGAATTATAAATAAAAAAATACTGCTACAAAAATATAAAAAAAGATCTAATTATTTACAATTATTGATTATATCATCTCAAAAAGATATCTTACAAATGCGTCATATATGACGACAAAATGTGTGTGTGTGTGTGTGTGCGCGCGCGTACGCGCTCGTATGTGGTAGTAATTTCGATTTAATATAAATTAAACTCTTCTCACTCGTTTTTGATTTTTCAAATGTTAAAACATTTATTTTCTGTCAGTAGAGATGCTTTATAAGCAAGATGTATTAACTCCCCTCTTGAAAAAAATTGTTGACTTCAGCATCATCTAAAACAGTTCAGTGTAACTAAATAGGAATATGACACAAAATGGTTGGATACAACAGGGCAATAGGAGTCAAGCACGGTAATTCTTATGCAAACCAAACGGTTAACAAAACAACTTTATTAATAATTAATCCGCTTACATGTTTCGGCTCATTTTTTAGCTATCCTTAGAGACAGTATAATGTTGTAATTACAAAACAAAGTTTTTTTTCTTATAAACTAATTCATTTCAGTGAGCCACCTCCACCTATTAACGGAAATTATAATATAAAAACGAACTCTAATAACAATCTAAAATGTATTAAAAATTATTAAATTTTTTGGAAGCAAAAACGATTTATTGTAAAACAATATATATAGAAGGTACCTCACTAAAACAAAAATTCACCATATTGCAAACACTTAAATTCTGTAGGTTTAGTCAAAAACTAGTCTTTGACCATTCAGCGAATCAGTGTCAATTATGTTGAAATTAATGAATAACTTTTAATACACTTAGAACGTTAAGAAAAAGAACGCAAAGAAAAAGAAAAAAGAAGGAAAGAAAACTCTGATATTAATTATAGTCCGGATGGACATCAAAACCAAAACTGAATCTTTAATAATTTAATCTTAATGTACACTGATTAGCTGGCAATAACAACACTCCGATATTTATAGTCCGTCTACAATTGGAAAGTAGGCCTTGGGAAGCCCCTCGAAGTCTGTCTGCAAAGAGGACCCCCACCATCGTCTCTAATGGAGGTCCATACTCTCGGTGATCGGAGGCGTCCAGGGTCTCAACTTTTTCAGGATGATCTTGAATAGGCGCCTCTAAAGATTCTCGTCCAGGGACGAGATCACTTCCTTCCAGGCTCGGGCCTTGGCCTTTCTGATTGCCAATCTTACGGTCCCCCGCGTGGCTCGGAGGGCCTCGCGAGCACTAGCAATCTCCTCCTCCAGATTTCCCCTCCTCTTGGCCCGTATAAAGCGACGCCTGACAAGGATGGCAGACCGTCGTAGGTCGGCGATCTCTTGCGTCCACCAATATGTGGACCGGAGGGACTTGGGGCAGCTCCGGAGCATGGCGACGTCACAGGCGTCTCTCACCACCCCCCGGAGCCACTCGACTTCTTTATCGATGTCCCCCCCCGAAATTTGGCTTTTCTACCCAAATGGGGAGTGGGGGAGGGCTGCCTTCAACTTGTTCCCATCCAGCTACCTGAGGCACTACCGAGAGTGGTCCCGCTCCCACGTCCCTTCGCGGCGTTCCACGGCCGTATTGTGAGCGGAGAACAGGCTGAAATGTAGATAGAAATGGTTCGATTGCTCGGCCAGCTAGCACGCCTCCACTCGCCAGTCCCGTATCATGGCGGCAGCATTTGGCGTGGCCCAAGTCAAGTCGATAACGAGCTACGGCTGTCGTCAAACGTCGAAGCCGACCCGGTGTTGAGCAGGCAGAAGTCGTGCTCCCCTGCCCACTAGGGCCCCTTTGAGGTCAGTGGCGGGGGAACTCCACAGAGTGGAGTGGGTGTTGAAATCTCCTGCCACTACCACCAGACGGGGAACCGCCTTCTAATCAATTCCCCCATCTTCCTCAGAGTGGTCTCCAAGTCAATCAGGGACCGGCCTGGGCGCAGGTAGCAGGACATCACGCCAACAGTCCCTCAGGCTGCCATCACGTAGAGCTTCCTTTCTGTCAAGGATAACAGGGGAGAGCCTCGGATTTGTCTCCACATGACCGCCACGGATCCTATGAGATCTCCTAGCCAATCGGGGTGATTGTCGAGCACATTGTAGGGTCCACGACGATACCGAGACCCGCGCCATGCTCCGCCAGGCATTGGACGAACATGTCCTGCCCGGCGGAGGCGTGGTTCAGGTTAGCCTGGAGGATGCACGTGTGGATCACGTTAACCATTACTCGATCCACTTATCGTCGTGCAAATCTCTATTAGAGAGCTCTTCGTTTTGGGGGAACAAACCCGGCCGCCCGACACGGAAGATCCCTAAGGATGTACCCGGTCAACCGATCCAGCGAACTCCCTGGCGCCCCTTCTCCTGAACGTTGGTGACACACTTGGCCCCCTTGTTAGAGCGGCGGCCATGTTCCAGTCTCGCCTCCAAACAGACGGAGCACTGGGTCGGAGCGGTACACGTACGTGCTACGTGTCCGGCCTCCCCGCACCGGTAGCAACCCGGTTTTGTCTTCTGGATTGCTGCAGTTAGTCCGGACGTGCCCAGTGCCGAAACACTTGTAGCACTGCAAGAGCTTAGGCGGGAGCAGGGCAACTCGCGCCATAATCCAGACCAACCTGATTCTTGCAGCCGAGGTAACCCTCTTGGCTGTGATGACTGGGCATGAGGCCAGGCAGTACCGACACCGGCGAATGAGGCCCTAATCGGACCCACCCTGATGTCCGCGGGGCTGCGGTCATCGGCTTTCGCGATGGCAGCGGCAAACTCCACGGTCTCCACCGAGTTAGCCAGGCCGTTGACCCAGATGCCGGCCATCTTAGTGGGACGGGCTATTTTCACGCCCTCCTTGCCACCCACCGTTTCCTGCAACTTGCCTGCCAGGGTTTCCGCCTTGGCGGCGTCTTTCGGGTCCCTGATTTCAAGCACTAGGGCACCTGTCACGGCGCGTCTCGTACGAAGGTCCGTGATGTCCAGATCAGCGAGTGGAATTTCCCTCTTCGCTTGGGGAGGTGATCCCGATTGATCACGGCTCGATTGGATACCACCAATCACAGCGACCGGTACTTAGGAGCTTTGTAGTCTCAAGCGCTGTGAGTGGCTCGCGTCCAATTTAGCCG
>NW_017300246.1:40625-59483 GCF_001594075.2 Trachymyrmex cornetzi
CCACTCTCGCCTGGGCTGTCATCTCCTTGCAGTACGTCCCTGGCGAGGCTGTTATAGCAACAGCCGCCGATTTGGGAGGGCGGGCATAGCTTGAAAACTGCAAGAGACAAAAATCATTAATTTTTTTCTCATAAAGTTCTGAGGAATTTCTCAGAATATTTTCAGAATTTTTTCAGAATTTTTAAATATTGTATTTTCTCATGTTGGTTAAAATAAGAAAATCCAGTACTAAAAAGTTAACAGAAAATTCTGAAAAAATTCTTAGAGTTTTATGAGAAGAAAATTAATGATTTTTGTCTGTTGCAGTTTTTCTGTAAAGTTGAATATTTGAGTAAAAAATTATTTAAAACTAACATTTGGTAATTTTTAGTAATTAATATCTTATTAACTATTGCGAAAATTGCAAAATGGTAGAGGACTTTTCGACTCAGTTTAGTCCGCTCTATCCATACAAAAGCGATTGGCCAAAACTTATGTGATACCCAGTATATAATAGTTTCGACGTTATATTTATTCACAATTTTATAACTCCGAGCGATTGTTTTATCAAGATGCCTCTCTCGCAAAAATCCTTTTTTGACAATGAATGTATGTTTTAATTATAAGAAGACAACACATATACTTGAATACAACACTAATAAACAGGCACTTACTAAAATGAATTTTCACTTTCAGAAAAAAATCTATCGAATTTACATTTGACGAGTGTACAAGTCACTTAAAAGCCAAACTTTTATTACATTACAATTAGCGTCAAGACAACAACGAAATAACTGCATCACGGTAATCGACAGAGAAAGAGGCTCCAAGTCTTTTCACTCCCTCACTTCAACTCTACAATATTAATCGTACAAAAATAACTGCCGACTAAAATTTGTATCCGGGTCCAAATGATCCACTCGTGTAGTTAAGGATTAAACTTAAGGATTTTTAGATATTTTACTGGATGGATTAAAATGGACCATTATGTATATGTATATTTATACATATTTATATATATTTTATTTATAAAAATTTATATTTTACATACATATAGGACGTTCCACGTGAACCGGATCATCTGCCGAAAATCAGCGCAATGAAAAGAAACATTCAAGGTCTCAAATTATTCGTATGTGCATGTACTTTTGAAAGAAATGTAGCGTTTTGGAAAATACAATATGGCGGATCCAATATGCCTAGAAGTGATCAACATCGCATGCAAGTGTAATATTTTTTTACTTAAACTACTGTACTGATCTCCAATTGGTTTGGAAATGATTATTTTTAGGTTGTTCGGGGTTGTTGATTATGAATCTGCTGTCAAAATTTCGAAATTTAAAATAGTAGATCCAATATGGTGACCAGCGTACGAAACCATGATTCCCAAACTTTTTAATCCCGAGCGTGAAGGGATAAACTATTTTAAGATAGCTTAGAATAAAAAATATTTCATCACTAGTTTTCAGCAGGTGGTAATTGATTTTTAAATGCACGTTCAAAAAGACGATTTGCGACATTATACACGCAAGCCATCTTTTTAGACGTGTATTTAAAAATCAATTACCGCCTGCTGTAACTTAGTGATGAAATATTTTTTCTTTTAAATATTTTGAGTATTTTAAAATAGTTTATCCCTTCACGCTCGGGATTAAAAAGCTTCGGAATTAAAAAAGGTTGAAAGTCTAAGAGTATAGGGTTCAAGATTTCATATGCTGGTCACCATATTAGATCTACTATTTTAAATTTCGAAATTTTGTGACAGCAGATTCGTAATCAGCAATCCCGTAAAACCTAAAAGCAATCATTTTCAAGCCAATTGGGGATCAGTACAGTAGTTTAAGTAAGAAAATGTTACATTTGCATGCGATATTCATCGCTTCTCGGCATCATATTGCATCCGTCATATTGGATCTTTCAAAATGCCACATTTCTTTCGAAAGTACATGCATATATGAATAATTTGAGATTTTGAATGTTTATTTTTATTGTGCTGATTTTTGGGTACGCAGGCGACCCAGTTGACGTGGAATGTCTCATATATATATATATATATATATACAGGGTGTTCCATTTTAAAACTTCCATGCAATTATCTCAATAAGAAGGCGTTTATCGAAAAAATGTTTCAGATAAAAGTTGCAGGGATCAAATGGGGTCAACCAATGGTGACCTTGTCCTTGACCTTGGGGTCAAGTTTAAAAGTCATTTCAAGATTAAATCGAGATTTTTAAATGGAAACCCCAATTTCTTTCTCCGGAAATGAAAAGAGCGGAAAATTTCACGTTCAGATATGTGGTCATGCAAGGGCCAAAATGTCCTCTAACATTCATTATTAATGTCATTGTGATAATGCACACCGCCAGGCATTAGCGTTACCCGATACTCACTGCGAGGAGGTTGACTGGTCGGATTTTGAGTATCTTTTTTTTCTACTTTTTTTGTCGTTTTGTATTATTTATTTATTTTTTATTTTTTAATTTTTCTATATTTTTTGTTTTTTTCATTTTTCGTATTTTTTTGTGTTTTTATGATTTTTTGTACATTTTTGTTTTTTTTATTAAAAAAATTTTTTGTATTTTCTTTCAGTTTTTAATTTATTGTATTTTCGTGTTATTTAATTATTGATATTTTGAGTCAATTTTTAGCATTATTAATTAAGGTGCTCAAAAGTTGCCCCATTTACCTATTGACAAAGTGCAATTCGTATTTGGAACTGCTGAACAGTACTTAGTAATACTTGGCGTGGAAGGATACTAAAGTAAATGCAAATTTATTATAATACCGATGTCGAGAAGGTAAGATGGCGGTAAGTAAGAAGGTACGCAATAAAAGAGATGCGAAGGAAAGTTGTGGAAAATAAAGAAGGAAAGGGTAAAAGGAGTAAAGAGGTTCAAGTTCAAAATGTAAACATACACTTTCATCAACATAATATAATATCGTTCATTGTTATTATACTCGAAAATACACATAAATGCTTCAATGTTCAAAACTTCTTTACTCCTCGAGTGTCGCAAACGATATCGTGCAGCAGCAAGATTGTATCGTTTTCGATTCCCTGAACGACAACATCCTGCCCATAACGTAATAACAGCAACAAGAGGTGATATGATGCAAAGAATAACGACCGTCTGCTTAAACATTCCACGCCAAGTATTACTAAGTACTGTTCAGCAGTTCCAAATACGAATTGCACTTTGTCAACAGGTAAATGGGGCAACTTTTGAGCACCTTAATTAAAAACGCTAAAAATTGACTCAAAATATCAATGATTAAATAACACAAAAATACAAGAAATAAAATAAATTAAAAACTGAAAGAAAATACAAAAAAATTTTTTAAATGAAAAAAAACAAAAATGTACAAAAAATCATAAAAACACAAAAAATACGAAAAATGAAAAAAACATAAAAAATACAGAAAAATTAAAAAAATAAAAAATAAATAAAAAATACAAAACGACAAAAAAAGTAGAAAAAAAGATACTCAAAATCCGACCAGTCAACCTCCTCGCGGTGAGTATCGGGTAACGCTAATGCCTGGCGGTGTGCATTATCACAATGACATTAATAATGAATGTCAGAGGACATTTTAGCCGTCATGATTTAGCCAAATGATCTTTAAACTTGACCCCAAGGTCAAGGATAAGGTCACCATTGGTTAACCCCCTTTGATCCCTGCAACTTTTGTCTGAAACATTTTTTTGATAAACGCCTTCTTTCTGAGATAATTGCGTGGAAGTTTTAAAATGGGACACCCTGTATATATATATATATATAACATATATTTTATTTGATTTCTGCAAAATATATTTCGCAGTAAGCAAATTGAAAAGATAATGTTAAAAGTGGACGATAATAACAATGACATCAGAAAAAGTAAATATGGCATAAATAAGAAGTTTAATTTGTCAAACGAAAAAATGATATATCGAGAATATATAATGTGTTTAAAAAAACATCAGCTTGCTATAGAGTAAATAACTTTTGTCAATTGTTGTCTTTTACATAACATTAATATAATCATTTCTACTTATATTCAAAATTAATATGCTAACGTTTTGTAGATTTGTCAACATACTAAATTCATCATATCAAGGATGTGCATTAGCTATATTGATAGAAGTTGTTGGAGTTTTGAGTGTACTTGGGCTTCGAGTATGTATCATAATTGTACACAAATGATGTGACTTTCCTCTCTACTACTGAAACATAATATAAATATACAATTATATAAAAGATTATGATATACCCAGCTAACGCTAAATATTCACAGAAAGTTCGATTTATATTACCATGTACTGATTGTTCCGAAACAGTAAAAGAATTGTCACAGAATGTGCAAATATCGATGAAATGTTCAGAATACCTTGTATTTTTCACGAAAATCGCGAGCGAGCGAGCAGTACACATCTTCGTCGACAGAAGGCCGCGGCGAAAAGCATTTACTCGTCAACAAGATCGAATCACCTGGGGGAGAGAATATAAGAAGCGCAGCACTTCGTCTGTGAAGTGAAAATTAGGCTCTAAGGTGAAAACACATTAAATCTTCTGTTACGTCCTGTAGACGCCACAATTCTTTTCTTTCGAAAGAGTCGGCTCCATGTCGCGACTACGGTTAACATCTATGAGACTCGAGTGGAATCCCCTGATAAAAGAACTGAAAAGAGGGATCGGACAGGCTCCACGAGAACTCGTAAACGCCAATCAACCCGGAAGGAATATCAACATTAATGCAGGCCTGAAAAGTGGCAAGATTGCGAAAGACATTCTAAATGGACCTAAGTCACGCGATAGTAAAAATCCAAGTTGTCGTTCAAGGTTGACCAACAATTTCATCTTAAGAAAAAGCAGGCGCCACGTCGTTCTAAAAAATCGTAAAAAACATGGGATAACTTCCCACGGTAGCGTTATCTAAGATCGGACTCGCAATTGACAACGGTTACCCTTCACGCAAAATTAGCTGTACACGGTAACCGCCTGTTTACCTAGCCATATTTTCCGCGAGGATAACAGAATTCGTCATCCGCCTGAAGCAATCTTGCCTCTTTAAAGGAAAACGTAAATCATTTCTTTTCTTCTCGAAACCCCTCTAACGATGCACTTTAGATTAACAATGATAGGACGTTATAAAAATCGTAAATCTCGCGCGACGTTGCAACTATTGCATCCTAGACAAAGGACACTTTTTTCGGGGTATAAATAGAGGTACCATGGAAGCGTAGAGCATCAGTACCAAACTAACCTTAGCCAGTCCACGTCGGTTCACGCCGGTTTTTGTTGCGCATCATAGTGCTCACTTGGTGCATCTCTATGCTCCTTGTGTTTCATTGTGCTCCGGTATGGTCAGCCTGTGCCCACCTCTCGTCCAAATACTATTGGGACCATTCTCCACACTAACTATCGGACTATTTCTGGTCCTATGCGCGGACTGTGGGCCTCTTCTACTTGCAACCACCAATAGTTACCTGAGGGTTTCTGCACCAAGTAACTACGCTCACCTAATAAGTAAGTCGGTCTGTTATCCACACATCCCCCGTATGAGTATGCATGCATATATACAGGGTGTCCCAAAAAGGTCGGGACACCTAAATATCTCGGGAAATATAAGCTTTACAGAAAAGTGTTTCAGACAAAAGTTATATGGTTTAAAAATATCTATTTACTGATCCTATCAGTTTGACCTTGGGTTGCGTAGCCAAGGTCAGGTCAAGGTTACATTGATTTTCTTAAATGGAACACCCTATTTTTGATTTAAGAATCTAATAGCTGATGTCGAGAGCTTTTCAAAAGGCTATAATGAAATATTTTTTCATGAAGTACTTTTCAAGTTATAATGCTTCAAAGTTACAGTATCGCCGGCACTAGCATTACCGAAGATATGTAATACCACCGGTTATGTTTTTGTTTGTGCGTTAACTGAAGGTCAAGATTCACGGACCACTGACCGATCTCGCCTTGGCTGGCCAGTCTCCAAAATTAAATATTTTGGGTAATGCTAATGTCGGCGATATTGTAACTTTGAAGCATTATAATTTGAAAAGTACTTCATAAAAAAATATTTCATTATAGCGTTTTGGAAAGCTCTCGACATCAGCTATTAGATTCTTGAATCAAAAATAGGGTGTTCCATTTAAGAAAATCAATGTAACCTTGACCTGACCTTGGCTACACAACCCAAGGTCAAACTGATAGGATCAGTAAATAGATATTTTTAAACCATATAACTTTTGTCTGAAACACTTTTCTGTAAAACTTATATTTCCCGAGATATTTAAGTGTCCCGACCTTTTTGGGACACCTTGTATATATGTGTGTGCGTGCGTGTGCGCGCGCGCGCGCGCGCGTGTGTGTGTGCGCGTGTGTGTGCGTGCGTGCATATATTCATGCGTATTTAGCAGACGCATATGCATATATTTAATCCCTCGGTTCAATTATAGTGCGCGTTTGTACTACTAGTAAGAAAAAACTGGGACGAACCTCGTACGTCCGAAGGAGTGCGCCGTCTACTAACTCAATTAGTATCGCCACAACCAACTGACAACGAACATGGTCCACCTACTCAATTATTGCCGCCATAACTAACCGACAACCAATTTTTAGAAATTTCGTACTCACCAATTTCCACAGACGAAACACAACCACTCGACCTGACCACTCCCTCTGTCCTTCCATCCGAGAGATCCTGAATTATTCGCTTCCTCCATTGAAGAACGATTTCCTTCCCTTCCTTTTTTAGATCAACTCCTACCTCCTCCACCATACTAGTCAGATCCCGTACCCATTGACTTGGGGATCGCCTGTTTAGACTCTATTTTTCCCCCTCCAACGAAGGGGATAGAGTGGTCACCGTGTATATCCTAGGCAATTCCACTCCTTACCGTCCTTTTTATAAGCATTTAGTCCCAATGTGTTCCTGCACCACTTTCCTCCCCTCCAATTGCCAATAACCTTTCTCCTCTCCTATCCTCACACGCACGCACGCACGCAGGCACGCACACGCATGCGAGCACGCACGCACACACACACACACACATGCAAACAAATTTTGTTGTATTCCAATCTAGGTCCGAATCAATGTAAAATCAAAGAAGTTATATCCATAGAGTAGGAGAGCCATAGGGGCCCTTGTAAGTGAGAAATGTTAGACACTGGAAAGAGGAAGAATATGGGATGGCCATCTTTGTCTAATGTTGCGCACGCATCGAACTTTGAATGCTGAGTGGAAAGGCATCGAAGAGGGAAAGTTTTGCTTCTAACATACAAAGAGGTTATATAACCTCTTTGTTGACATAGCGTTATAGCAATAAAGATTATTTCCAAGAGAAAAGTATTGTAACATAAAAAATAAAAATAACAAGAACGTTTTCGTTTTTCTCTCGTGCAATATGAATAAAAAGGAACATACTTTCACACATATTGTTCTCTTTAATCTCTCCATCTAACAGCGAAAACCAACAGCGCAGGCGCGATTAAATAAGGATGCTGATGGCCTTCTCGTTTTCGGTCTCTTTCTCCTCGCTTACGCATTCTTAGGTGGCTTCCCTATTCTATGGATATAACCTCTTTGTGTAAAATACGATACACACATACAAATCGCACAATTCATAAAGTTAGGAAAATTTTTGTAAGTAAGATTAAATAATAACGATCATCTTTATAATGTAACCTAGTTTAATTTTTTTTGAATACAATATAAAAATAAAGGCAATAAACCACTCACGCTTGTTGTCAGCAGCGAAAATTATATATCAAGAAGTTACAAAAATATTTTTAGACGTTTTGGTCTTAAATTAGACCATCCTCAGTAAACAATAAGCACGTGTTTCGCATACAAAGTGAATTAAGTTAACATCAATTAGAAAGTCGCAGTTTAATACAATTCTTATAATTATTTAGTAACTACAATACTTTTGTTCGTGATGTTATCGGTTCCTTCTCTGTACAAAAAATGTAATTCTTCGGCAAAACATATTCCTCGTCTATCCCGAGAAGTATTCAAGAAGAGAAAGGAAATTCATCAATGTTCGTAATAAATTTCCGCGATGTACAATATTGAACACAAGATTTCCCGATTCTATTATATTTAAAAATAACAAGAGTCAAACCAAGAAAATTATTTATATAAAATTGTAAATTCTAATTAATTACCTGTGTTAACAATATATCAATCCGCAGATATTGGAAAAATAGATGTATTAAAATGAAAAGTCAAAACTAAAATGCAGAGTTCCATAAATGAGTCAACATATTTATACCAATCTATGTGGCGCTGGTGGCAATATCATGATATAGATGAAGTATTAACTAAAGGTAAATATATTTCTGGAAATTTCTCAGACGTATCTGTCTGTTTATTAATTCCATTAATTTGTTTTTTTATGAATATCATTTCAGATGTAAGTCTTCTGTGCAAAGAAGGTTCGATGTCAAGAATTTGAACATTTACCCAGTCAAAGCTGTGATCTAAATGTACTTGAAGCTGTGCTACTACAGTGTGTGCGTTGTTAGCTTTCGAAGAATTAGATTTACGTTCCGCGATCCTAGTTCCAATCTTGCTTTATGTTTGACCAACATAAGAAGCATTACAGTCAAGACAATTAATCTTATAAACAACACTGTTCTGTTCACTCGTTTTTAATTTATCGTTGCCTGTTTTTATAATGGAATTCAAAGTATTAATAGGTTTGAAGGCAACTGTAAAGTTATTTCTTTTTGCAATCGGTTTGAATTTTTCCGAAACATCTTTCATACAAGGTATGATAAAATAATTTTTTATTAAATCAACATTATTAGAGTCCTGCAAATAACTAGTATTAACATACAAATTTTCTCGTCTCGCTAAGTTCTTAATTCTTTTATTTATAGTTGCAAAAAGAAATTCTAAAGGATAACCATTAGTCAAAAGAATGTTGATCATACTTTCAATGTTTTTTGTGTGAAATTATGGATGTGATAAAAATATAATTCTATCAAGTTGACCGATTATAACACCTCTCTTGTGATCTATGGGATGATTAGAATTATAATTAAGATATCTTCCCGAGTTAGTCGGTTTTTTATAACAATCAAAAATATGTTCATTATCAATTTTCAGACTAACATCTAAAAAGTTAATCGATCCACTTAGAATTAATTAAACATATTGAATTTAACATGATTAAAATTGATGACATTACAAAAAACTATTAGAAATGATACCATCCAAATACTTAAAAAGAACACACTGCATAATCATAAAACAAGTGAAAAAGATTGCTTATTGAAGGAAGCAATGTATGCAACAAAAAAATTTATAACACAAAATCCTGAAATCCTGATCACAAGAGCAGATAAGGGGAATTCTACGGTGGTCATGAATATGAGTGAATATAAAGAGAGAATGCATGGTTTGTTAGCAGATAATAAAACTTACATTGCATTACAATTAAAAAAAATTCTACTAAAATGATAGTTATTCAAGCTCATAAATTAATTATTGATGAAGTGGAAGAGCATGAAATATATTGATCAATGTACATATAAAAGACTAAATGTTACGGATGGGACAGTGCCGAGAACCTATGGGGTGCCAAAGATACATAAAGAGGGCTATCCATTAAGAATAATTGTTAGCTGTATTCACAGTCCTTTATATCCACTGGCTGTATTTATTGAAGATATTATTGACAAGAGTTTAAAAAGGGAATTTAGTTACATAAAAAACAGTTTTGAACTGACAAAGAAAATTAGTGGTTTATTTTTGGGTGGGAAACATAAAATTGTATCCTTTGATATTGTGTCAATATACACCAATATCCCTGAGGACTTAGTAACTAGGAGCATTGATTCGAGGTGGAGCGCCATTGCTAATAATACAAATATTCCAAAGATAGAATTTTTAAAAGCTATTTCTCTAATTTTTAACTCTACGTATCTTAAATTTGATGATCTGTATTTCAAACAATTTTTTGGTATGCCCATGGGTTCTCCGTTGTCTCCTATTTTAGCTGATATCGTAATACAGGAATTGAAGAGGAATTTAACTTCAAAATTTGAATTTAATATATCAATCTATTATAGATATGTTGATCACATTATCCTAGCTGCACCTACTAATCAGATTAAGGACATTTTACATGTTTTCAACACGTATCATAACAGATTGAAGTTCACTTGTGAGGAGAATAACGATGGATCGATTAACTTTTTAGACGTCAGTCTGAAAATTGATAATAAACATATTATTTTTGATTGTTATAAAAAACCTAACTCGGGAAGATATCTTAATTATAATTCTACTCCCGACTAACTCGGGAAGATATCTTAATTATAATTCTAATCATCCCATTGTAACGTCCGGTGCGCCTATAGTGTAGCGCCCCGTCCTTTTACCAAGCGAGCGCGAGCACGAAGTATAGCGAACAGATATAATACGTGCTACTACAATCGCGTACAACTATAGGCCAAGCCACCGAAACCGTCGCGATTGAACGCCGCGCATACTGCGCCTGCGTCAAAGTATAAATGCTGAAAACGGTGCAAGAATGCATTTTAACGAGAAAACACCATTAACACGAAGTAGGGAATAATTAAGATAACAACCGATCTCGATACAGCTGCAGGGAAAAACCGCAGACCTGCGGAAAAATTATAAAAACGCATAACGCCAACATAATGCATTGCCGCGCAACCCTGAATACACCCACCGGTCACGAAAGGCCTCTGAATACGAACGAAACTATTACAAACAAAATCGAAGCGCACATAACTGAGAGAAAGTCTTAAACAAACACCAAAATTCCACGCGCATAAAGAATGAAAAGACCCGGAACAACACAGAAATGTACGATGAAAAAACGCTCAAGGAACAAATGCAAGTTCTGCCGGGCTGCAGTACGACTGAACGCGCCAATACGAATCTCGCGACCCCCGCAGTAAAACAAAGCGCGCAATCTAACTAAAATCCAATTATTATTAACGCAAATCACAAATAACATAATCAGCACGTACTAGAGATTTCGCAATAACACGAGGACGTGAACATCCCCTTACCGCGAGGGGCCTGGGTGTTAACAATATATAAACGAGCGCGTTCACGGACTCGGTTTCTATTCTTTCCCATTCGAATAAAGCTAAGGTAGGAATACCGCGCTTACATTGAGCGCAAGCCACTTCCCCTGTAACCTCAAAAATCCGGCCTTAACCGTGCGCCTCCCCAGGCATCGTTAGAGCCATCCTTATCTGTGACTCCAAGCGCGGCTCATCCAGGCGCGCCGACGAGGCACGTTCCCACATGGAGCTCTAACGAGCGCCTTCATCGGTGTCGAGGACTCCACAACCTTCCCCCTTTTTTTTTCTTTTGTTGTTTTATCACGCTTAAAATACTAAATATCTCGCTTCTTCCTTTTCATCTAAACTGGTAGATGAACAAGAAAAAGCGACCGAGAGGAAAACGCGGCGGTTGAAGGGTGCACCTCTGGGCCCTCCGACGGTCCTTAGCGGAACGAAGAAATGAGAGCGAGGGGCCGACACCGACCTTGCCACTGCTACCCCCTCCGACGAAGGAGAAGGACGAGGCGCGATCGCCGAGCTCCCGTCCTGCGCCTGATTCCGAGCAGGTCCCGAAACCAGCACCTAACCGTTCCCCCTCGCACATTGCGCCCGCGCGGATACAGACCCGCCCCAGGCTTATAACTAGCCTAAAGCTCAAGATAATTACTATCAATGCCTATAATTACAACATAAAAATATTAGAAAGGTAAATTCGTGGTTCTCACTTACACCCCTTCCAGGTCCTTCCACTAGAACGGAGAGAGTAGGTAGAGCGAGTAATATGATGATCTATCATACAGCTGCCCTCTCGAGAGGTTGCAACCTCCATGACTACTAGTGCTCACGGCACGCAGGGGCGCTTATAAAATCTGAAATCTCCTCTAACTCTCCAATTTATTTTCTCTACGAAGGACCTCGAAGGAACCGATATAATATAAAAGCCTTCTCGGGAATCTCCGATCAATTAAGAAGATTTCGTGCCTTTATGAAAGGCACTGGTGACAGCAGCCTGCCCCATTACGCGTAAACAATTGTCGAAACATCACTCTGTAGAAGCCAAGGCTTCGCCCCACGTGCCCCGCTCCGCGCTCGCGCTCCACACAACTTGTGCCGCGTCTCGAAAGACAACAATCCCGATAAACACGCGACTTTGGACGTGACACCATAGATCACAAGAGAGGTGTTATAATCGGTTAACTTGATAGAATTATATTTTTATCACATCCAAACACATTTCACACAAAAAACATTGAAAGTATGATCAACATTCTTTTGAATAATGGTTATCCTTTAGAATTTCTTTTTGCAATTATAAATAAAAGAATTAAGAACTTAGCGAGACGAGAAAATTTGTATGTTAATACTGGTTATTTGCAGGATTCTAACGATGTTGATTTAATAAAAAATTATTTTATCATACCTTATATAAAAGATGTTTCGGAAAAATTCAAACCGATTGCAAAAAGAAATAACTTTACAGTTGCCTTCAAACCTATTAATACTTTGAATTCCATTATAAAAACAGGCAACGATAAATTAAAAACGAGTGAACAGAACAGTGTTGTTTATAAGATTAATTGTCTTGATTGTAATGCCTCTTATGTTGGTCAAACATAAAACAAGATTGGAACTAGAATCGCGGAACATAAATCTAATTCTTCGAAAGCTAACAACGCATACACTGTAGTAGCACAGCATCAAGTACATTTAGATCACAGCTTTGACTGGGTAAATGTTCAAATTCTTGACATCGAAACTTCTTTGCACAGAAGACTTACATCTGAAATGATATTCATAAAAAAACATTTTTAATGGAATTAATATTATTAATGGAATTAACATTGTGGCGACAAATACCGCCACGTTAAGAAAAAGATGCGTGGCATTCAATAGGAAAGCACGCATACGACATAATATTGTCTGTGCACACATAAACGATTAAAATAAAGTAACGACAAAACTGAATGACGGACGAATAAACAGTAGAGACAAATAGAAAAATAGAAAAATAACGAAAACTGTAGAATATTCGAGAAGGAAAGACGAGGGAGTCATGCGAGACTCTGGAAAGGAACAAAGCATTCGACTAGTAGAGTTCGGACGGTTTAAAATTGTAATCCGAGTTTATTAAACGGAAGTAAAATTGTATTAGCGTTCACTCTTTGTTAATCTTCGATCCTTACCGAAGTTTTTATTATATCGCGAGATGTAAAACTTCGCAAAAGGAATCGCGTGAATATAACGATTGGTAATAATTCTTGTTCCGCATATTAAGTCACTTAAACTATACTACAAATGGCAGAAACTAATTAGTTATAAATCTGATACTCATTGTCAGTGCACGTTACTTAAAGACAATCGCGAATAAATTTTTAATATAGTTGAGGACCTGGTCCATCACAATAAAAGGAACATTTTTATCAGACGGGTACTAATAAAGTCTTTATTGGAATCTACGGGGCCAAAACATTATTAATGGAATTAATAAACAGACAGATACGGAGAAATTTCCAGAAATATATTTACCTCTAGTTAATACTTCATCTATATCATGATATTAGAATTGCCACCAGCGCCATATAGATTAGTATAAATATATTGACTCAGTTATGGAACTCTGCGTTTTAGTTTTGACTTTTCATTTTGAAACATTTATTTTTCCAATTTCTGTATCTGCGGATTGATATATTGTTAACACAGGTAATTAATTAGAATTTACAGTTTTATATAAATAATTTTCTTGGTTTGACTCTTGTTATTTTTAAATATAACAGAATCGAGAAATCTTGTGTTCAATATTGTACATCGCGGAAATTTATATTACGAACCTTGATAAATTTCCTTTCTCTTCTTGAATACTTCTCGGGATAGACGAGGAATATGTTTAGCCGAAGAATTACACTTTTTGTACAGAGAAGGAACCGATAACATCACGAACAAAAGTAGTGTAGTTACTAAATACCTATAAGAATTGTATTAAACTGTGACTTTCTAATTAATATATTAACTTAATTCACTTTGTATGCGAAACACGTACTTATCGTTTACTGTGTTTTGTTCAGGAGGATAATACTAATATCCATACTGTTTTTCCGTGTAGGTTACTGTTTATTAACACACAAAATAAAATAATTGTTTGACACTATATAAATGTTCAACACAATACGTGAATGTTTGTCACAATATAAATGTTTATTGACGCATATAGATGTCCTGAATAATTTTCAGTCACGGCAACGTCTAGGGACGTATGGTCGTCCTGAGCCTTTCGGCAACGTCTAAGGACGTGTAATTGTCCTGAGCCTACTCGGTAACGCCTAGGGACGTATGGTCGTCCTGAGCCTTTCGGCAACGTCTAAGGACGTGTAGTCCTCCTGATTCTACTCGGCAACGCCTAGGGACGTGTAGTCCTGAGCCTCGCAGATGGTCGGCGCGATCCGCGACGATGTCTTTTAGGTCGCGATTAATACGGACTTCGTACGACAATTTGGAAAGACTGATAGTTCGATCGTCCAAGGAATGAATAAAAATCTCCGACCGAAAATAACCCCCACTAGCCTGCCGATCGGCTATCTATTATAATTGTGCCTTTTCCTTTTCCACGGTCAAGACGACTCGCTGGCGACGGAGACGAGACCACGGCGACGCGACGACGGGAAAAACACGTATAAAAAACAGAGTTATTGATTCAGGCAACCCTTGATCGATGCCGCGCCGAAGAAATTCTTTTAATGAGTATGACAAATAAAACCGTCATGTGCGTGTGTCTTTGTGTAAATAATAATCATTCGACCATCTATGTCGTGCACGACGTTTCTTTTGAAGAGCTCTGTGTAACATACTGAGGATGGTCTAATTTAAGACCGAAACGTCTAAAAAAATTTTTGTAACTTCTTGATAATATATAATTTTCGTTGCCGACAACAAGCGTGAGTGGTTTATTGCCTTTATTTTTATATTGTTTTGAATATTAACCACGTATTGACCTAATTTGTTTTTTTTTTTTATTAAATGTAAGTTTTGTTTTATACTCTAAACAAAGATCCTTCTAGGTTCTATTTATTTTTAAATCACCATTCGTATCCCGTTCTCTTTAATACCTGAAATCGCACGGGGTCCAGTCCCGGATTAAAAGGATTAAGTTCCTTGACCGAAAAAATAGGACCAACGTTCGCACTGTCCATTGGAACAGGTGCCATAGCATCCTTTCGGGATGTTGACCGATATTCCGGGACCGAAAAGGTGTGTACGACTCACAGCTGTCCGCCTCAGTGCGTATACCTGTGAGATTGAGTCTAATCTATACCCTCTCTATCGTCCTTCTATACCCTCTCCATCCTCCTTCATTGTCTCCTTGACCATATTTTCAAGGGTTGGACGTAACACTTCCCAAATTTTGTTTAAAAAGATTCACGGACGACCTGACTTGGAATTTTTGAAAAAATTAAAATTTTACGGAATATATATGAAACATTCTTGGAATATGTAATGACATACAAATGATATTTTTAACCGACACTTGAATGTTTCTTTTACATACTGTAAATATTCGGAATATTTTGGAATGTTTTTTTGGGATTTTAGGAACATATTATGAATATATCAAGAATATTTAGCGTTTGTTGGATAGTTAAATTTCTATATTTCTTGTTCATCCAAGACTAACTTGAACTGTTTTTGATACGCATGTATATTATTATATACTTTGTTACGCAAATAAAAGCTGATAACTTTAATAAACCTTGATAATAATTTTTATTGATACTAACATACTGTAAGATTAATGTTTTTATTTAAAATAAAATATAATTATATATTTCAAATTATTATATAACACTTCTAATATATAGAATATATATATATGTATACATATATGTATAGGGCGTTCTCTGTTAAATCGGTCATCCCCCTGCCCATTTCAATTTTTGAGATAAAGTTCTTTTTTTGGTCTTAAAATTTTTCTTGAAATGTCTATTTTTCATTGCTGTATGGCATTTTTGAAAATTTAAGAATGGTGGACCCAAAATGGCGACTGGAATGAAAAAAGACATTGGAAAAATTAATGATATCGTGAATAAACATGCACGATGTGTGATGTAGAGGTCTGATCCGCGCGCGTGCGTGTGTGCTTCATTTACGTGAGTCCCCTTGCCTTTCATGTATGTGTGCGCGCACGTTGTGTGTGTGAGTGTGCGCGAGCGCGAACGCGTGTGTCTGTGTGGATGGATGTACTCTAGAATTTATTTTTTAATTTTTTATCCTTTACTTTCTTCTCCGTAACTACCGTAGCATTCCATTTATATCATTGGAATACCTTTTGATTAATACTTTATTTTCTCCCGCAATTATAAATCCATGATTTTTAAGAATTTGCGGAACAGACTGCACGGCTTCAAATCTCTTATTAAGAGGGGATCCTGGTTTACAGACTCAAAATTTTCGATTTTTTTTTTCGTAAATCGATAGTAAAACTCATGAAAATATAGTTCCTGAAGTAAAAAACCGAAATTCGAAGTATTTCGATAGATATGTATAGAATTTGTGGCGATCAGTCTAGCCCCGAACTTCAGTTAGTTTGGACGTTAGAAGACATTTGAAAACGACAAAATGTATCCAAAAGCAATGAATGGACAGTTTAAACGCGCATTAATCGTATGAAGAAGCGGAAGGCTTAGTCTGCCATGGGCCTGACATGGCAGATTAGCATCTAATTACTGTAAGTTTGCAATAACTAATTTTTTCGTATCGAAAACTTTAAACGCGTTTTTCTCGAAACCACGTTTTTCAAGTTTGTGTAACGTCTCAGAAAAAAAGTATATGACCGATTCACTTTTTCCAAAGCTTTTTAGATAGCTAATAACCTACTGTTCTCGATGAACTAAAAACGTTTTCAAATGTAACTAAACGATTGTTTTTTCATAAAGTCAAAAATTTTTCGTAAAAATTGTAACTTTTTTTACAATTTCTTTAATTCTGCACTTTTTCTTGGTTTTCTTAGTTCATTTAGGATAAAATTTCATGAAAATTAATAAAATATTTGGTTTTTTTTATTTCAGATAAGAATTAGATCCGCCAGACGTTACACAAAATGATAACTCCGGTTGCACGGCGGTATAAACATATTAAAATATAACAATGTAAAATAACTGTTTTTTAAATAAAAAAAATATTTTTGTATTGTCTATACTAGGTGCGCAACTAAGTTTCCGGGTTTTTTTGATCAATGAAAAATGGAAAATTTCAAGAGAAATACAAAAAATGGTATAATTCAAAGTATCGTCCCTCGCTAGCTACACATTTTTGCCATCTTTCTGGCAATACATGAATACCGCGACGATAAAACGACGCGTCTTTGGACCGAAACCATTCATCCAACCAATTTTGCACTTCTTCGAAATTTGCCAAGTGTAGCCCAGCCAAGCCATGCGCCATCGATCGGAACAAGTGATAATCGGAAGGGGCCAGGTCTGGTGAATACGGCGGATGCAGTAGCAGATCCCATTTCAGCGTTTTGATGGTCTCCCGGACGATGAAAGTGCGATGGCACGGAGCTTTGTCGTGTTGCAATATCACTCGTTTGTGTCTCGTGTTCCATTCTGGCCGTTTTTTGAGCAACGCATGGTTCAAATTGACCAGTTATTATCGGTTGACAGTTTCACCCTGTTTCAGCAGCTCATAGTACACGATTCCTTTCTGGTCCCACCAAACGCAGAGCATTGTCTTCTTTCCGAAGCGATTTGGCCGTGCCGTCGATGTTAATGCTTCGCCAGGTGAGAAAGCCACAATTTTTTGCGTTTGGGATTCTCGAAATATATCCACTTCTCATCGCCAGTAACAATTCGATGCAGGAAACTCTTTCTTTCATGCCGCAAAAGCAAAATTTCGGAAGTGGCTCTTCGATTTTCCATCTGTCTCTCAGTCAACTCATGCGGCACCCATTTTCCTTCCTTTTGGATTTTTACCATGGCATGTAAACGTTTGGAAATACCTTGGCGAGTCATGTTTAATGCCTCCGTAAGTTGATCTTGTGTTTGCGTATCATCTTCATCCAATAACGCTTGCAAATCGGCGTCTTCAATTGTTTTTGGTCTTCCGGAGCGCTCCTTGTGCTCAGTGTCGAAAACCCCACTTCTGAAGCGTTTAAATCAATCTTCACAGGTAGTTTTCGATGGTGCATGTTCGCCGTATGCCTCCTCAAGCAAACGACGTGCTTCAGCTGCATTTTTTTTCAAGTTAAAGCAGAAAAGCAAAGCTTCCCGCAAATGCTGTTTATTTGGCACAAAACTCGACATTTTTATTGTTAAAAAAAATATTTTTGTGTTGCGATATGTGTTGGTATTATGACTGGTTATTGCTGACGATGTCCGAGCTATAAAAAATACACAACTTTAGACATGTATGTCGACTACATGTGTCGTTAGTGCCATCCATGTGCGAAACCCGGAAACTTAGTTGCGCACCTAGTAGATGTCATAAAACAACCCTAAAATTTTGTATTGATCCGCTTAATGGTTACTGAGAAAAAAATTCGCGAAAATCGTCGTTTTTTCGGCATCCTAAATGAGGCTCCCCCCTTAAGTTTTCCTTTTATCTTCTTATGATCAATTTTTTTAAAATAAAAAATCCTTATATTCTTGAAATGTATTCTAGCCCAATTATTAGGTGTTAAACTTAATTCCTATCGTTTTTTCGTCTCGAAAATTGATTTGTTTCGAAGGGAAGATGAATGAATACCTTAATCAAAGTAATTTCCTCCATATTCTACTACTTTTTCCCATCTCTCCGGCAACAGGGCAATCCCACGACGGTAGAACGCGGTGTCTTTCGAGGCGATCCATTCATCCAC
>NW_017300246.1:59755-63099 GCF_001594075.2 Trachymyrmex cornetzi
GTTTGTAGCGATCAGCTGTAACGGTTTCATTTGGACCCAAGAGTTCATAATACAGCACACCTTCCTGGACCCACCAAACGCACAGCAAGGTTTTATGCCCGTGAATATTCGGCGTTGAAGCAGATGGTTGGCCGGGGTCCACCCATGATTTTTTCCGCTTGGAATTATCAAAATAAATCCATTTTTCATCGCCAGTCACGATGCGCCACAAAAAACTCTTTTATCTTTACCTGGCAAGCAAAGAAGTCGCAATAGGCAAACGATTCGAAATGGCAATTTCTGACAACTCATGTGGTAGCCATCTCCCTTGCTTATGGATCTTTCCCATGGCATGCAAGCGTTTTGAGACGGTCTTTGGAGTAACATTTAACTGTTTCGATAACTCTAAAAACGTTTGAGCAGGATTCTCATCAAGCAATTCTTGCAGCTCGACATCTTCAAATTTTTTCGGCTGTCTTGGACATTCTTTTTCTCTCACATCAAAATCACCGTTTCGGAAGCGTTCAAACCAAACTCTACATGTTCTTTCCGATGGAATTTCATCACCATGCATTTCGGATAATAAGCGATGCGTTTCAGCTGCGGTTTTGTTGAGGTCGAAGTAATGAAGAAACACACGTCGAAAAAGCAGCTTATCGCGATTCATTTTCAATCGATTGGAAAATCTCTTTGGCGTCGAGAAATCTAACCTGTGAGGATTGAATCACTTTCAGCGATGTCTAAACTACAAAAGACATATGACTTCATCGTTGAAACTCGCCAGCGTTGGAGCCAGTACCCTCTAGTAGCGAGCGATAGGAATTAAGTTGAACACCTAATAAAAAGAATTTTAGATGTTAATATTGCATCCTGTGGCTTAACAAGACTTAAAGACAAGAGAATGATCAAATTATAATTTGAAATTTTGTACGCAAATATCTTGATAACCAGTAGATATCGTGTTAAAGAAGAATTAACTTCAACGTAATTCGTTTTGATAAGCGCGCGCGCACGCACGCACGCACGTGGATCAGACCTCATCACACATCGTGCACGTTTATTCACTATATCATTGACTACGTTTACACGCACTGGTAAAACCGTTTTAGTTAAAACCGGTTGTTAATGCCAGTTTACAAGATTAGGCGTATTTTATCCCCAGCAAAAGTAAAATAGCTTTATAAAACCTGATACGGAATCTGAGATGAAATATCCTTTGTCATTTCTTAACCTTAAAGTCCAAAGTTGGTAATATCGAATTTTGATACGTACAATCAATTGAATACCGTTTCACGGCTTCCTTAAAACGGTTTAGTAACGTCAAACCTGTTTCAGAAGAGGTTTGGATTTACTAAAACGGTTTTAATAAGATCAGTATTAAGGAACGTTTACAGGACATCTAACACCGGTTTTAACTAAAACGGTTTTTACTAAAACGGTCTTATCAGTGCGTATAAACGTAGTCATTAATTTTTCCAATGTCTTTTTTCATTCCAGCCTCCATTTTTGGTCCGCCATTTTGAATTTTCAAAAACGCCATACGGCATCGAAAAATAGATATTTCAAGGAAAATTTTAAGACCAAAAAAAGAATTTTATCTAAAATATTGAAATGGGCAGAGGGCTGGTCGATTTAACGGAGAACGCCTCATATATATATATATATATATATATATAATCTTTTATAGATCGTTGATGTATTAGATCAAGTGGGGACATTAGCAAAATTTGTGCTTATATTCTTATCGACATTATTTGCTTTGATGATCATATGTTACTCTGGTCAGAGAATAATGGATGAAAGTCAGAATGTATCTCATGGAGCGTAATAACTATTTTATAAAATTATTTTATATCTTCATAAACGTATTGTAGATTTTTTCAATCTTATTTTAAGCACAATTATGAAGTAATATTTTTTTTATGGGCACGGTATAAGATTTTTGGTTAATATTGACAAAAGGGGATCTAACTGCGATAACCTTGACTTTGACGTATGTTGTCAACGTGATGAACCCAAGTGACTTTCAATAGGTTTAAGTTGATGATCGTTCTTCGCTTAAAAGTTATCAATGAAAAATGTTTACCGCTCTATAGAACAAAACGAAGTCCATAATTTTACTGTTTCACATAGGTCTTCGACTTTCCATGTGAAGCAATTTCCGCCTCACCTCTCCTGCCACGAGGCGTACGACTTTCCACGCGAAGCGAGGCTCATTACATCTCTCCTTCTGCCTCGAAATTAAATTATTAGTATTATAATTATTAGTATTATAGCAGAAATGAGACATTATTTTTTAAACTTTGCTTGTTAATTATTTTTAAACGAAAGACGACTACCAATTAAAACTTGTTGAAGGTCACTTACAGTTATGACAAGATCAAGCTCATCGGAGTTGAATCGCATTTTGTTGATATTTACTGATCTTTTAAATATAAATTTTAATTTAATTTTCATTTAAAATAATTTTCACGTAAATAATTCAGAAATTCGATTAACATATTAGGTATACAACTTTGCTTCCGCCGTTTTTTCCCAAATGAGAAGCTTTATTGTAAAAAACTGGTTATACATTTATGATTCAAAGTATTGTCCATCGCTGGCCACTACTTTCTCCAATCTTTCGGGCAGCGTACGAATACAGCGTCGAAAAAACTGGTCATCTTTTGAGGCGAAACAATGAATCGATCCAATTTTTTACTTCTTTATAAGACCGAAAGTGCTGGTCAGCCAGGCCGTGTGCCATTGATCGAAACAAGTGATAGTCAGAGGGAGCAACGTCTGGAGAATACGGCGGGTGGGATAGGACTTCCCATTTGAACGTTTCCAAGTATGTCTTGACTACTTTCGCAACATGGGGTCGAGCATTGTCATGCTGCAAAATCACTTTATCGTGTCTCTCGTTGTATTGCGGCCGTTTGTCTTTCAATGCTCGGCTCAAACGCATCAATTGGATTCGATACCAATCGCCTGTGATTGGTTCAGTCGGTTTTAACAGCTCATAATACACTACGCCGAGCTGGTCCCACCAAATACAGAGCATGACCTTGGAGCCGTGAATATTCGGTTTAGCCGTCGACGTGGAAGCATGGCCGGAAATTCCCCATGATTTCCTGTGCTTGGGGTTATCATAATAAACCCATTTTTCATCCCCAGTTACAATGCGATGTAGAAATCCCTTCTGTCTTTGCCTTTCAAGCAGCTGTTCACAAGCAAACAAACGCCGTTCAACATCTCTCGGCTTCAACTCGTACGGCACCCAATTTTCTTGCTTCTGAATCATTTCTATGGCTTTGAGGCGTTTTGAAATGGCTTGTTGAGTCACTCCCAATGATCGTGCCAATTCTTCTTGATTTTGACACGAG
>NW_017300246.1:63297-68500 GCF_001594075.2 Trachymyrmex cornetzi
ATATTGAAGCAGAAAATTAAAACCTCCCGCAAATGGCGAGAATTTGGCTCGTAAACTGACATTTTCAATCGAGAAGAACTTTATGATGCAGACACAAATATACTAATAATGTTTCTAGGGGTTTATGTTGACAGATGCCCAAGTTTATTGTATGACGTCTATGATCTATTTATTTCGACCACCACTTACCGCTAAAGCCATCTATACGAAAACGGCGAAAGCAAAGTTGTACACCTAATATTACAATATAAATAACGAGTATCATAAATATTAGATACTACTTTATACTAAATTATGCACACATTTGTATCATGTTATATATAGAGTTTGCAAAAAGTTTTAATTTTTAAATTGAACATAGTTTTCTTTAAAAAATTAACTTAAAATCAATTATTGTGTTTACGATTACAGATACGCTGCAGAATGGTACAAATTTTCGCCTAGACTAAAATCATTACTGATAATAACACTTTATAGAAGTAATATACCGTGCGAATTAAAGGCAGGTAATATGATTCCGTTATCCATTGCGACTTATGCAAAGGTAATTTATAGAATACTGCAATATTATTTTTTATAAAAACATTGTGTATACTATATATAACTTATTTAATTACTTTAAGGTAATAAAAATGTCTATGTCTTACTACACGGCATTATTATCAATGCAAGATTGATTGCTAAGTGTTGAATTAGTTTTTCACCGATCTTCGTCTCGTCTCAATGACAATAAATTGCAGACTTACTATGTTGTTTCTTAACTATGACCAATAATCCAGCTATTGTGTTGCATTTAATCAGCAATTTTTTGTATTGTTTTTATACATTTCTCGCATAACACAATATTCCGATTTTCAGTAATATTGTATTATAAATTAATCTATTATAAATCCAGTTTATTTATGCCATTTGTTTTTCTCTATTAATTTTATTATTCAGTTATCATATTTATTCTTTTTATGTTAGTATCATTGTTTGGTAATTATTTACTTTAGGGCAAACAGGTCATTGACTTTGATCTTGACATATGTTATCATGACCCTGAGTCTCGCGAGTAATTTTCAACAGGTTTTAGCCATCGCTTGTTATTCGATAAAAAGTTATTAACGAACAAGTTGTAGAAAATAACTATTTTTGCCATATTTCTGGACTATAGGGTGTTCCATAAATGCATATCAATACTTTAGAAGGCAAATCTTTACACTCTAACCCTTACGAAAAGATCGTCTGCCGAGTGTGTAGTTATTACTGGGGATATTGCTGCCCATGTAGTAATTACTACTGACGGATCACATGATAGACATTACACCGCTGAAGTTATTATTGGAGGTATTACTGCTTGTGTAATAATTATTGCCAACAGATTACAGAGCAGTTATACATAAACCACACATTACTAAGGATATGTGATTCCACGTTAGTCTCGAAACATCGCTCGGCCAAGGCAGACGCTTCAGCACGAGTGTTACATCATCCGTATAGTTTTGCAAAGCCGAGTTCAGCGTTAAACGTGTCTTGCAATCTTACTTTGTTTGTATACTATTTAATAAGAGCTGGCTGTATTGTGTTTCCTTTCATTACGGAGGCAGAAGCCTGCAATAAGCAAGGAAGAAGTGATTTCGCGTTTTGACAACGTTAGTTATAAACATAACCAATAAAATCTGTTGACTGCTTTTTATCGTCGAGTGAATGCGTGTCGTGATATGGCTCCTGCACACTGGACGTAGAAACTCTTGCCGCGCGACAAAATGAGATGCGGTAACCAGCAATGAACACATTAAGAGCTGTAAGTTTATTGACTATCGCATCACATTTTGCCGCGCGGCAAGCGTTTCCGCGTCCAGTGATAACAAAACGTTCCTTGGCATAAGAAAAGAAATAGGTGCTCAGCACAAGTTTCTCATAATTGCCATCATGTTGCTGTCATCAGGGCAATAATAATTTCATTTAGGTCAAACTAGAAGCATTATGCGGAAAACGGTTTTTGCGCAAATGAGCGAAAATGCTGTAACAAACTTATTCCCATAAATGTTGCTACAACTTGTCGGAAATCGGTTTTGTAAAATATTTAGTCCACATTTTTGTCAATCGAATGGAAATAAAGCGTCGTTGAGCAGTATGTGGTGTCGTCACCAGAGGGATGCATCGAGTTAAATTTCTCGATTTTAAAAAACAATATAGAATAAAATAAAAGACGCAGCATTAGAAGATTTTTCAGTTGTGTCTTAATAAAATAATTTTTTGAAGTAAGCCCCAAGGGTAGGGCTCTAAGATGAAAGGCATAATACTTTTTATGAAATGTTTGCCGAGTAAATAAAATCTCCTAATACTTTAATATGTATTTTGTTCTGCATTGTAAATTTATTCGTAGTAACTTACACCTGTCAACCAAATGAGTAAAATGTCTAAAATCAACTCATACGTCACTTTAAGATATCTTTCAGAGTTTCTTTATAAAATATCTTAAAGATGATCTTTAAAGAACTCTTAAAGATATCTTAAAGTTCTCTTTTAAGTCACTTTAAACAGGAAAGCTACATTGTTAGAGGTTAACCCATTTTTTTTCTACAACAGTTTCTTTTATATTGCTGTCAAATTGCTAACAAATTTAAAGATTATGCGTTTCGTGGGTTTTCTCCGTGTCCAGATCCATTCTTGAGATGTCAACGGTTCGTGAACCTTGCAGTTCACTTCAACAGGGCGAAGAGCAACCTGATACTGAGCTGTTCCTCCAGGCCGTTCCTTATTATATTACGCTGCTTGTTGGGGTGGTGGGGGTAGGTGGAGAGGGGGAAGGGGTTGTGAGAGGAAAAAGAGGTGGTGGAATTGGTTAGTCTTCAATAACCGGGAGAATGGTCTTCCATATTTTATTTATGTTGTAGCCATTATCTTTATTTAAATTGTTAGGGAGTTTTTGTTTCTCTATGGCTTCTCTATACTTTCTTGGAAAGTATGATATACTGTTGGCTATTGTGGTCGTTTTGTCAAACAGTAATTGATGTCCTATTTCGATGTTGTGTTCTGATAATGCCGACTGCGTGGTGTGTTTTAGTCTGACATCACGTTAGTGCTCTTTGATCCGTAGGTTGATCATTCTCCCGGTTTCTCCAATGTATACTTTCCCGCAGGAACAAAGTATTTTGTATACTCCTGCGGAACTGAGTGGAAGTCTGATCTTTAGGATTTCTTAAGATTTGTCTTATCTTTTTGGGTGGTTTGAAGATAGTTTGGATATTGTGTTTGTTTAATATCCTGCCAATCTGATTTGATGTTCCTTTGACATATGGGAGAATGGTTAGGATCCTTTCGTCTAGTTGTGTGTCAGAGACCGTTGTCTTGTTTGCATGTTTATTGATTATTTTGGTTATGTCTTTTTTATCGTGTCCGTTTTTCTGTAAGGCCAGTTTGAGATGGTTGAGTTCTGTCTGTAGATGTTCCTTGTCAGAGATGGTGAAAGCCTCTATGTACTAGTGAGTTGATTGCTGACTGTTTTGTGCTGGGTGGTGGTGCGACTCGGCATATAGATATCTATCGGTGTGTGTTGGTTTTCTGTACACTTGATGACCTAAGGTACCGTCAGCTTTCTTAAAGACAAGAACATCTAGAAAAAGGAGTTTTCCGTTTTCCTCTATGTCTATAGTAAAGTGGATATTTGAATGTTGTTTGTTGAGGAAAATAAGGAATTTACGTAGTTCGGCTATGACGTGTCTCCATACCACGAATGCGTCGTCTACATAATGGAACCAAACTTCTGGTTTTTTGGTTGTTTTTCTGGGAGCCTCTTTCTCAAAATGCTCCATGAAGATGTTGGCGATTACAGCACTCTACCCCAACAAGCAGCGTAATATAAAAAGGTACGGCCTAGAGGAACAATTCAGTATTAGGTTGCTCCTCGCTCTGATGAAGTGGACTGCAAGGTTTACGAAACGTTGGCATCTCAAGTATGGATCTGGATACGGAGGAAACCCGCGAAACATATAACCTTTATACAGAAAGCACCCGTGGAAGCCTCAAGAATATTATCAAATACCTCTACGGGGAGAGGATCCTTGCTAAAGTGAACACTTTCAGCAAAGTCAGGTCTTTCCTAACCAAGAAACTATCAAATTTGGCATTCCTAAAACGCTGTAGGGATAATAACATCATCCCAAATTTCCTACAACTCAAGGACCACCTAGGAACTCACAAATCCAAAAACGTCCTTCATAAAACCAGCTTCATCCTTATCAAAGAACGCATCCACTTCACTAAGTCACAAATAGCCTAGATCTCCCATAAAACCTTTAGACTTCACCTATTCCTATCCGTTACGTTGCGGCATGACATCTGGCAAACCCTAGATTGTATTACATACGAACAAGCCGCGAAGACCCTCACACAATCCTCTAAAAGACAGAAACAGAAATACATAAACCTCGTTCCTCACAAAAATCCACAACCTTTTCTATTCAACGTCAAGAACCTATCCAACAAAGACCTGTCTCAAGATACTATATCTGCACTTGCCAAAGGCCCTAACTTCTCAGTGGCACCTAGAAAGGTTCCAAAGGAAGAAATTATCAGCCAAATAGAGTCAACCATCTACCGACTCCCATTAGAACAAGCAGATGATATCCGCAGACAGGTAACCAATATTCTTTCCAAAGCCAAACCCCCTCCACCAAACATCACTAGACAAGAGCGATTGGCCCTCCAAGACCTGAACAGGGACACAGACATCATCGTGCTTCCAGCCGACAAAAGGCAACACGACAGTAGTCATGAACACATCAGACTATAAGAAAACGATAAAGAACCTTCTCTCGGACAAAGCATACAAAAAGCTTGACGAAGATCTGGAGACACTGGTAGTGTCTCGGCGCTAAGCCAAGCGCAGCGACACTGCCGTGGCTACTATACGCAAATCTGTCAAGATTTCCAGACGGCGATTATGGGATCTCAATAACGGTTGTCCCGATTGAGTCCTAAGTGTGCTCAATCGATGGCATCCGCTCGGAATATATAATGAAAGTGTTTTTGTTTTTTCTCTACGTGCTCTACGAGCGGAGATATTGCGATGTAAAATGATGCAAAATCCGACTTGAAACTTTTAATTTAAGAAACGTCATCGTCGTCGTCGTCGACAAGGCTATGGGGTGAGGGATATGTCCTTTTGGATTTTTCGGCGCTAGAGGTAAATATGGCGCTGGCAATGTGCATGGTC
>NW_017300246.1:69256-69587 GCF_001594075.2 Trachymyrmex cornetzi
GATGTCGAAACGTCTGTAATTTATACTTGTGATTTATAATATATGACAGTTATTATTTCGCAAAAAACATTTTGTGTTGGCTCACACTAGTAATTCTTCCTGAATTGATTTCTGTTATAATTTCTCATCATGGTGAACATCGTCTTAAATTTATAAGCAACGAAAAGGAAGGAGAAAGATTAATTAGAGAATTTTTTATTAATCCGAAACCAATTGATCGCAGTGACATTGATGATGATTGTGCTGTGGTGCATCGACGACCTTTTATGATTTATAAGGTATTAATAAATCGAAGGCTTTTTTCTTTCAATATTTAACAAATAAGTTAAGG
>NW_017300246.1:69600-70234 GCF_001594075.2 Trachymyrmex cornetzi
CAATGTGAGCCAACACAAGATGTTCCTTTGTGAAATATCTGTCATATATTATAAATCTAGAGTATAAATTACAGACGTTTCGACATTATTATTGTGTTCTCTTTAAATTCTATATGTAATAAGCGTCCCAATGAAATAAAGTAAACTTGCTTACTATATCTAGAATATGGTTTATACATTTGAAGCAAACACAACGATGATGTCGAAACGTCTGTAATTTATACTTGTGATTTATAATATATTTACTTAACTCTAATGATATGTATCATGTGTATAAAAGATTCTCTCTATTGAATTTTAAAATTATATATAAACTTACCTTTTTAAAAAAAAGGTAAAAAAAGCGCTAAATGTTGGTGAAACTGGCCCAAATGGTGCTTCTCGTAAAGAATCACCATTTGGGCCAGTTTCACCAACGCCAATTACTTAATCGCCGTGAAACTAATAACTAATCACGTTTGCTGTTTAGTAGAACGAATGATATGTATCATTTGTATAAAAGATTTGATATCAACAATTGGCGCCAAGTTAAATTTCATGTAATTCGAACAAATTAAATTTTATCATTTTATTCCTCCCAAAGAAAAAATAATTTATTTAACTCTAATGATATGTATCATATTCGTATAATTGA
>NW_017300246.1:70832-71362 GCF_001594075.2 Trachymyrmex cornetzi
TCTGGATATAATAAATAGACTGCGGAACTTTATGCAAAATACTTAACTGAATATTAACTATCGGACAGTTTTAGCAGTCAATCATTGTTCGTTAAAGAGTTATTAAAAGGTGAATTAAAAAGATTGAGATTGCCATCTGTAAAACAAAATTGCAAAATATGCAATTTTTTGCAAAACATTCAGTTAAGTATTTTGCATAAACTTCCGCAGTCTAATAATAAATAACATGGTAAGATAGTAGTAAAGCATGAATGTAAATAAGAAGGATAAGAATATAATACTTATAAAAATAATATAAATAAGAAGCATATTCTCATAAGAAAAGTCATAATCATATTAAAAAATTAAAAAATATGAATATTTCGAAAAATATGAAAAATAAAAACCATTCCCAATGAGAGTTAATATATATAGCATGTGTATGAGGCATTCCTTTACAAACCGAACACTTTTTTTTTTCGACATTTTTAAATCGCTTCAAACTTTTTTTACCAATTGTAGGTATAAAATAAGCGAACACGTGTATCGGG
>NW_017300246.1:72809-73038 GCF_001594075.2 Trachymyrmex cornetzi
TATACGTTATGATCGTTGTGAATGCTATTAAGTTTAAATCAAAGAAAAATAAATTTAGACTTGTAAGTCATGCATTATGAAAGAGAATTTATGATTACTGTTATTATTATTTTTAAACTATGTTACAATTATATTATTATTGTTACTTTTAAATTATATAAAATTACTTTTATTATTTATTTTTATTAATTACCATTCGAATTTTAAATTGTTCTTATACTTTTTCTTA
>NW_017300246.1:73788-77951 GCF_001594075.2 Trachymyrmex cornetzi
GGGCCAGTTTCGCCAACGCTTAGCGCTTTTTTTACCTTTTTTTTAAAATCCAACTAACACAATCGCACAGAACACCAAGATCCTAGTGGAGAAAAGCAACATTCCCAATGAAACCAAATCAACATTAAAACCTACAAATCCTCTCCCACCAAGACTATACGGACTACCGAAAGTACACAAATCAAACATCCCGCTTAGACCGTTTAGACAGCGCCATACCCTCCCCGACGTACAACTTATCCCGCTTCCTAGCACGAACACTACAACCTTTTACTGGAAAAACCGAATAACACATAATCACGGACTTCATACAAAAAATTAAAAAAATCCAACTACGTTCCACAGACCTGCTTGTAAGTTTTGACGTAGAATACCATTTTACACAAGTCCCAATAAAAGACACATTAAAGACAGTGATGCCAATTTCTAGTGGTTTTCCAGCTAGATGTAGCGTTTTTTAGAAGCTGTCCAGCTGCAAAATTTAAGAAAAAGATAATCCCGTCAGAATTACCGCTAGCCGCATTTCTTAAATTTTGCAGCTAGACAACCTCTAAAAAACGCTAGATATAGCTGGAAAACCGATAAATTAGCATCACTGATTAAACATAATAAAGGCCTCACATGAAGTCTCTCCCGACCTCATCCCGCTAATAGAGCACTGCTTAATAACAACTTATTTCTCCTATAACAACCAATTTTATGAACAAATTTCAGGAGCGGCGATGGGCTCTCCTATTTCTCCTGTAATCGTCAACATCTTCATGGAGCAATTTGAGAAAGAGGCTCTCGGAAAGACACCCAAGAAACCAGAAGTTTGGTTCCATTATGTAGACGACGCATTCGTGGTATGGAGACACGGCATAGCCGAACTACGTAAATTCCTTATTTTCCTCAACAAACAACATCCAAATATCCACTTTACTATAGACATAGATGAAAACGGAAAACTCTTTTTCCTAGATGTTCTTGTCTCTAAGAAAGCTGACAGTATCTCAGGCCATCAAGTGTATAGAAAACCAACACACACCGATAGATATCTACATGCCGAGTCGCACCACCACCCAGCACAAAAACAGTCAGCAATCAACTCACTAGTTCATAGAGCTTTCACCATCTCTGACAAAGACCATCTACAGACAGAACTCAACCACCTCAAATTGGCCTTACAGAAAAACGGACACGACATAAAAGACATAATCAAAATAATCAATAAACATGCAAACAAGACAACGGTCTCTGACACACAACCAGACGAAAGGATCCTAACCATTCTCCCATATGTCAAAGGAACAACAGATTGGCAGGATATTAAACAAACACAATATCCAAACTATCTTCAAACCCAAAAAGATAAGACAAATCTTAAGAAATCCTGAAGATCAAAAACTTCCACTCAGTTCCGCAGGAGTATACAAAATACCTTGTTTCTGCGGGAAAGTATACATTGGAGAAACGGGGAGAATGATCAACCTACGGATCAAAGAACACCAACGTGATGTCAGACTAAAATACATCACGCAGTCGGCATTATCAGAACACAACATCGAAATAGGACATCAAATACTGTTTGACAAAACGTCCACAATAGCCAACAGTACATCATACTTTCCAAGGAAGTATAGAGAAGCCATAGAGATACAAAAACACCCTAATTTAAGTAGAGATAATGGCTACAACATAAATAAAATATGGAAGACCATTCTCCCGGTTATTGAAGACCGACCAATTCCACTACCTCTTTCCCCTCCCATAATCTCTTCCCCCTCTCCGCCTACCCCCACCACCCCAACAATCAGCGTATAAAAAGGAACGGCTTGGAGGAACAACTCAGTATCAGGCTGCTTTTCGTCCTGATGAAGTAGACTGCAAGGTTCACGAATCGTTGGCATCTCAAGAATGGATCTGGACACGGAGGAAACCCGCGAAACGTATAACCTTTATACGGAAAGCACCCGTGGAAGCCTCAAAAATATTGCTAACAAATTTGTTTTATGTAGAATTAGTTTCCATCATGTTGTACGATTGTACCTAACCTATCAAACTTATAAAAAAGAAGAGGAAAATTGTTTCCCTTCGGTTGTGCATAACTGTTTATGGTGTATATTGCCGCCAATATCATAAGCAAAATCCAAAGCATCTTTCCTCAAAAAAGATGGCAACTCAGGCGACGCAATTTGTGCCAAATTTATAGCAACATGCGGGAAACTTGCTATCTGGGTATATATATACCCAGTAAAATGTTAGCAGAATGTCAACAAACTGGTAGCAGATTTTATCAGAAGATATTAGCAGACTGACCTCAACTGATGTCGCATTCTGCTTCTGTTCTGTCGATAGAACCTGTTAACATTCTATGCAAACAGATTGACAGCAGAAATGAAACAAAACCTGCTGACAGAGTCTGATAGCAGATTGGCAGCAGAAATTGAGCAGAATCTGTCATTTTCATTTAAATCGACCTGGTTTCTTATAAGAAATTTTGCGTACATATAGGTATATAAACGGTTATATATAATTATATATTTATATATACTGGAAACAATCAATACAGTTTTATTGCTAAAATATTATTGATTAGCTTGACATTTCAAAATACACATAAGAAAGTTATAAAACAATCAAAAAAATATTCGGAGATTCAGAAAACACTCCGAAGAGCTTGGAAATCTCTTTAGGAGATTTGCCTATTTGATTTACATACACCAATTCTTATAGGACTCCTGAATGTTTTCTTCTTATGAGAAGCAAATCCATCTCGTGGCGAGGCCGTATATGAAAATGGCAGATCTTGCTCGGTTTCTGCTACCAATCTGCCGTCAAGTTATGTTAGTAGATTCTGTTCGGTTTCTGTTACCAATTTGCTGGCATAGAATGTCATCAGGCTTTGTCATATTTTTGATAGCAGTTTGTTGACATTGTCTGACAGTACAAACTCTGTGACAGTACAATTTGTTGCCTTTCTACAATTAGAGGTTGATAACAAACTCTGCTCAAAATCTGTCTCTTCAGATTTAGCTATCTGGGAATTTAAATATCTACAAAATAGCAAAGACTGCTCGATTTCTGCAGTCAATCTGCCATCAGATTGTGTTGCACAGATCCTGCTCGGTTTCTGCCGCCAATCTGTTGTCAGATTCTGTCCGCAGATTCTGTTTAATTTCTGCCGCTAAACTTTTGACATAGAATGTCAACAGGTTCTGTTAGATTTCTAACAACAGTTTGCTGACATTGATAGATAGTACAGATTCTGTATGCAATTTGTTGCCTTTCTGGTTTCAAAAATTTGTAACAGATCTTCCTCAAGACCTGTCTCTTCAGGTTTGGCTATTTGGGTATATACAGGGTGGACGATTTTAACATTTAATGGAGAATAACTCGTCCGGTAAGCGAAATAATAAAAAAAGTTTCATACAAAAGTTGTTGGATAACGGGGGGGACGTATGACCATGATCTTGAATTTGACCTTGACCCTGACCTTAGGGGTTATTTGAAGGTCAAATAAAATTTTTCAAATGGAAATGCCTATTTTCGACCCCGGATTCGGAAAGAGCGGGAAATTTTACAATAGAATATGTATAATTTATAAGGTCTAATGTCATGTTATGAGGTCATTTCAAGGTCAAAATGAACTTGTACGTGTATTCATGCGAAAATCGTATCCGTATACGGGGATTTCTAAGTAATTTTCTACACTAACATTACCCAGAGACAACGACGTGGACGTGGTAGAATTCTGCCTCTATCGGGGTGCTTGTTTAAAGTGAGTCCCCTTGCCTCTCACAATGCATACTCTGCTATTGTTAAACTAGCTATTCAAAAGGTTTTTGAAAGTTCCAACGTTAGCATTCATGCAATAATTGAGGCTTCTTTGGAAATGGGCCACTGTGCTGAGCAAGACATTTCGTGGAATCGCTTCACAAGCTCGTCTTATGCGATTTTCCATAGCTTCTCTTGTTGTTGGTTCTTCTTCGAAAACAACTCCTTTTAAATAGCCCCAGAGATAAAAGTCGAGTGACGTCAAATCTGGAGAACGAGGAGGCCATGCAATCGGACCCTCTCGACCAATCCATCGGTTCGGGCATAATTGCCATTATTGGTCCGATACCAATCCGCACTGGCATAGAGCGATTGACAATCAACACCGCTGGAGCTTCAATGTCTGG
>NW_017300246.1:78058-79550 GCF_001594075.2 Trachymyrmex cornetzi
CCAGACATTGAAGCTCCAGCGGGGTTGATTGTCAATCGCTCTATGCCAGTGCGGATTGGTATCGGATCAATAATGGCAATTATGCCGGTTCAACTCCTCTGTATTCTTGAACGTCGCTTCATCAGAAAACATCACAAATCTAAAAAAATTAGGGTCCCGATCGATCTGCTGCAAGGCCCATCGACAGAACTCGAGTCGTCGATCAACATCGGCAGGTAATAATGCTTGGGTCAAAGTGATATGATAAGCATGGTACTTCCGAGCCTTCAAAATCCGCAAGATTGTGGACTTCGGTATTCCTGTGGATACCTCCAACCTACGGCTAGAAATATGAGGATCGAGGTAGACTGATGCCAAAATAGTCAGCACTCGAACGTCATTCTCATCATATTCGTGATGACGACGTTGGCGTGTCATTTGCCCAGCACGTGCCCTCGTGGTCAAATTCCTGATCGTCACGTTACACGGATGTCGTCTCCTCGGGAAGCGCTGAACGTAAAGTGCTGCGGCATCCACATAAACACCTCGACATTCTCCTAAAATCCAAATCATATCAACGATCTCATTGGGTGTAAAATCTCTCATTTTAATCACATCAGATCACTGCTTATTGATACTAAGAGTCAACCTGTGTGATAATAATAAAGTTTTATCGCTACGGACAATATTTATTACACTAGTTTTATAATAATAATTATTATAATTATGGGGCGGATAATGATAATAACACAATGATAAACAACAATGATAACACTATTATGTATCCTCAGCGAATAATTTTTTTACAAGCGAAAAATGTTCTATTAGTGAGCATTACCCGAAGGCGACGTGGACATGATAGAATTCTGTCCCCAAATGCGGTACCCGACCTCGGTGAAAAATTCAAAAATACAAAAATCAACTGGGTTATGGGGTTATTAGAATTTAACAGCTTATGTTGTAGGGTTATTGGGTATTAGTTGCTTGGATTCTGATTTTTGTATTTTTGAATTTTTCACCGAGGTCGGGTACCGCATTTGGGGACAGAATTCTATCATGTCCACGTCGCCTTCGGGTAATGCTCACTAATAGAACATTTTTCGCTTGTAAAAAAATTATTCGCTGAGGATACATAATAGTGTTATCATTGTTGTTTATCATTGTGTTATTATCATTATCCGCCCCATAATTATAATAATTATTATTATAAAACTAGTGTAATAAATATTGTCCGTAGCGATAAAACTTTATTATTATCACACAGGTTGACTCTTAGTATCAATAAGCAGTGATCTGATGTGATTAAAATGAGAGATTTTACACCCAATGAGATCGTTGATATGATTTGGATTTTAGGAGAATGTCGAGGTGTTTATGTGGATGCCGCAGCACTTTACGTTCAGCGCTTCCCGAGGAGACGACATCCGTGTAACATGACGATCAGGAATTTGACCACGAGGGCACGTGCTGGGCAAATGACACGCCAACGTCGTCATCACGAATATGACGAGAA
>NW_017300246.1:80359-88037 GCF_001594075.2 Trachymyrmex cornetzi
TTATACATATTCTATTGTAAAATTTCCCGCTCTTTCCGAATCCGGGGTCGAAAATAGGCATTTCCATTTGAAAAATTTTATTTGACCTTCAAATAACCCCTAAGGTCAGGGTCAAGGTCAAATTCAAGATCATGGTCATACGTCCCCCCCGTTATCCAACAACTTTTGTATGAAACTTTTTTTATTATTTCGCTTACCGGACGAGTTATTCTCCATTAAATGTTAAAATGGTCCACCATGTATATATAATTAACTAACAGATTTGATATTAAAATCAATGGACTGCTTTTTATCGTTATTGAGTAAACGCTTCGTGTGTTAGTAAACAATGTTGTGCTTCTTTCTTCAAAAGACTTTGAGCAACGGAATGACTAATTGATAATGATTAATATAATTTTGATAAAAACACTTAACTGATAAAGTTATCATATATTAGTAGATTTCCCGTTTTCTTCAAGTGAGCTACTAAATAGTATGTGAAGTGACGCGAATGTACGTTAAAATGTCACATTTTATGACAAAAGTAGAAGTGATTAATATTACTCAATCTATGTCGATACTGTATATATTTAACTATTATTGTATATGTGTTTATTTATTATTTGTGTTGTGCATGCAATGTACCATATATGTATAAATGTACGTATATTAAAATGACTTTATATATAAAAATTATATTATATATATATATATGTAAATATTTATTCATTTATTATATATTGTACATATTATATCAAAAAACTTTTTGGAATATTTTTAGTCATTATTGATATAAAGCTATATTATAATATTTCAGTAACGGTTTTCAATAAATTTAAAAGAGAAGTGCCAGAAATAACATGAAGTATTATTTCTATTTGGCGTCATCGAAAAAATTCCACAAGCTTCTCATATTGAATGCTGTCTTAACAGTTGAGTAAGCGCTCGCTGCTATGTATGTGTTCTTCTAGATCTGAAAATCTGATTGGATGATCTAGAAGAATACATAAATAACAGCGAATTTTCACTCAACTGTTGAGTTTGCTCACATTGCCATTACTACGCATGTATTACTGGCAGTAATATTTAGGCATGAGTAATATATTCCAGCAGTAGTGCGAAAAAATCACACACGGCACTAATACTTCTGTGTAGTTGTCAATAATACGTGTGTGATTCCCAGTAATATTCCCAGTAGTTTCCTGTAATATTTCTGTGTAGTGATCAGTAATATTTCGGCACTTCAGTCTTTTCTGTAAGGGAAAATAAGTAAAAAAGTCATATGAACGTATGTCCTACATGCCTCAGTTTTCAAGTTATGAATGGCTAAAGAAAATATTCAAGGTATTCACTATTCGCCTCGTGCGTCAACACATGTTACTGTATAGTTTAGCACGTTTCAATATTATCTAATGTTTACAAATAATACCCATCAATATAAATCGGACGTTATTAAGTATTCGGAAGTTATTAAGTCACTGTGACACTGTCACACATGAAATATATTAACACATAATAATACAGGATAAGCATGGAATAAAACATTAAGACCGCTAAACCAATGCGTATCCAGCATAAAATCACCATATTGATTTACATAAGATATTGATTTAGACATTAGATTTATTCACGTTGCTTGTACTTTTTGCACTCAGCATCTTCGCTTTTTCTTTTATCTATCTCAATTTAAGTTTAGAAATTTTTTACATAAAGTTATTTTGTTCGTACTGTCTAAATGAATTCAAAAGAAGTTTAAAAGGAATACAAAATAATACAGGTCTCAGATCAAACAATGTCTGCTTCTATTTTATTCTTTATTTCCTTTTTTTTTATTGTTTATCGGTCTTCGTGAAAAAAATGTGTACTACTTTTACACTTTTTTTTCATGATGGATGTCCTACTTCACGTGCATTGCATCTGATTACCCTACCCACTCTATAGCCGTCACCTGTGATCTCAATCCATTAGATTTTCATTGGGGCCATTTAAAATCTATTGTATATTTAATGCCAGTAAACAATGTGGCTGATCTGCGAGAAAAGATACGAAATGAATTTGAGACTATTCGAAGATTATCTAGTATTTTTGAACCAGTGCAGAACTTAATGCTAACAAGGAACCTTTTTCAAGTGTCACTCGCCGAATTTTTGGATTTTGATTTAAACCATAAAAAAGTGATTTTTTATGCCAAAAATAACTTGCTCAATATTAACCGTAGCGCTTATACACGGTGTCTCATTTTTAATAATGAATTAAAATTCTTTGAAAATATAACGTGTTTTTTAGCATTTCAGAGATGAGCCCTTTACTCTCTCTCAAATGTCTTTCTATACCTAAAATTTTTATATTTTCCCATTCAAATTCATGACTGCTCCAACCTATAGAAATTAAGAACATAATTAAGGATATGAATGTCAATCTTTGTTATCGTAGCCTTAATGAATAGGAGAGCATCATCAAAGCTCACAAAGATAGACTCCTTTCAAGTTCCAATAAGAACGTTGTGTATAAAATATAGTGTCGGGATTGTGATGCAACCTATGTTGGACAAACGGGCCGTTTATTAAAAACGAGAATTAACGAACACAAAAATCACATTAACAGAAAAACTTCCTGCCAATCAGTCATCACACAGCATAAGTTGGAGCACAGTCATTAATTTGAATGGGAAAATATAAAAATTTTAGGTATAAAAAGAAATTTGAGCAAAAGGCTCAACTCTGAAATGCTAAATATTCAATCATAATACAAACCAATAACTTGAATCTATAATCGGACATAGAGTTTTTACACCGTTCATATGTGAGCATTTTAGAGAAATTTAAATTAAATGACATATGTGCTCGCTTTTAGCTTTTGACTGTTTGTTTTTTAAAGATTGACATTATGATAGCTGACTTACAAATTGTTTATTGTTCTGTTCTGACGCGGCTCTTAGAATAAATTTGGCGTTCATTACATATTTGACTTCCACATGGATAATATTTTTAATAATATCTCTATAATTTGATTTCTATTTATTGTAATACGACGTGTCGTGCTTTTCGAATTGTGATCTGCGAAGGCGGAGGGTGAGTAGTAAAAGTGAGAAACTACATAAAATTAATACAACTAATATTGTTGTTCATTATTGTATCCTTTATTTAATTACTTGGTTAAACAACGAAGAAAATTAACAGAATTTCTCAACTAGAAAGTAGAAGTATTTTCTGTCGAACGCAGAGACTATCTCCAACATTTGCCGATTGGAATATTGTTATGAATATTATATGACATTGTTGATGATAGTTTAAAGTAAACCGAAACGTTCAAGAATATTGTATCAACACGTAATGTAAAAGTATTGTGAATATATTATATGTATTGTGCTCTAAATACCGCGCTCTAAATGCTCTCATTGCGCGCTAATTAATATTTATTATTGTTTGATTTTTGAGAGCTCTATTAAATATAATTTGTTTTTCAAACAATTTTTGTTTGAAACATTTTTGGCAGAAACGCGTTATATTTACGAAGAATTTTAATTCATTATTAAAATTGAGACACTGTGTATAAGCGCTACGGTTAATATTAAGCTTAACAAGTTAAAAAAATGAAAGAAAAAGGGCTACGAGCCTAAGAGTTAGTCGTTAGAAATAGAAATTTTAAAAAATCACAGTATAAATATGTCATTTAGTCAGAATATAAAACTTTAATGTGCCGGCAATAAACAATATAGTACAACAAACGTTTCGATCCCTGTTGGATCATTATCAATGTTAAATACATAAAAATAGAACGGTAAAAATATTACAAAGTTAAAATATATAAAAATTACAATTCGCTCTCAATCGCAAGCAAAAATATGATAAAACTCACAGTAGTTAATATAATAAAATTTGCTCAGTATGAATTGGAAGTTATGTGAACGTTGTAATAAGTAACAATCCAAATATTCTTATTACAAATGCTGATAAAGGGAATGTCACTGTTGTCCTTGATAAAGACATTTATGTATCAAAGATGGAGGAGATTCTTTCAGATTCTAATACTTATGAAACCATTGCTAAAGATCCAACTAAAAAATTGACTCAAGACTTACGCACGTTGCTTGTGAGATGGAAGCGCGATCGGTTTATTGACGATCAAACATATCGTAGATTGCTAACATCTGATGGAGTTATACCTAGGGCTTACGGTTTAACTAAAATACATAAGAACGGAAACCCATTAAGAGTGATTGTATCTTCTATTAATAGTCCATTATATTATCTTTCTCTTTTTTTACATAACATAATTAATGACAGCATACCAACAGCTTCTAGCCATATTAAAGATAGTTTCCATTTAGTCGAGAAATTGAATGGAAAAAGGTTTGATTCTCAATATGTTTTAGCTTCGTTAGATGTGGTGTCCCATAAGGTTTGATTCTCAATATGTTTTAGCTTCGTTAGATGTGGTATCCCTTTTCACTAATATTCCTGTTGATCTAGCTTTAAATAGCATCGATAGGAGATGGGAGTACATCTCAACTAAGACTAACATTTCAAAAAATGAATTTACTTTTGCAGTTAAATTTATTTTAGATTCTACTTTTTTTGCTTTTAATAATAAAACTTACAAACAAGTATTTGGTACTCCAATAGGTTCACTGTTATCACCAATTATCGCCGATATTGTTATGCAAGATCTGGAAAAAATACCAATCAATAGATTATTAATACAGCCATTGTTTTATTTCAGATATGTTGATGATGTTATTCTCGCGCTTCCATCTAACAATATAGGATATGTTGATGATGTTATTCTCGCGTTTCCATCTAACAATATAAATGATGCTTTGAATACTTTTAACTCTTTACATACGAAATTACAATTTACCTTGGAGGTTGGTTCGAAAAACAGATTAAGTTTTTTAGACACAACACTTATCATAGATAATCATAGAATTATATTTTTATTCCAATCATCCTCTTTGCCACAAAAAAGGCACAATTATCAGCTTCATAGATAAAATTATTTTATTATTACATCCATGGTTCCAACAGAAAAATTTAATAGAGGCTATCCACATCTTCCTAGATAACTGTTATCCTTTATCTTTCATCTTTTCTATAATTGAACAAAGATTAAATTTCCATATACACAATAAACATACTACACATAACTTACAAGTGAAAGATAAATATTTTACTATTCCTTATGTCAAATCTATCTCAGAGAGTTTTCTTCCGATTTCCAGTATGTTTCATTGTAAACTAGCTTTTACCATTCCTAACACATTAAAAAGCCTCATTAAGAGAGGCAAAGATAAGTTGGAATTTTTGTCCAACCAAAACGTTGTATATAAAATTTCCTGCGATGATTGTGAGGCCAGCTACGTTGGTCAAACCAAAAGAAAATTGAGTACGAGATTACATGAACATAAATCGGATATTAAAAGGAATACTGGTTCTCCTACTGTCATAACCGATCATCGTATCAATTTAGACCACAATTTTAAATGGGATGATGTGAAAATTTTAGATTGCGAGTCTTCCTATAATAAGAGATTAGTATTTGAAATGATTCACATTAAAAGACAGAAACAAGGGCTAAATAAAATGAACGATACTGAATCATTACCTGATTCTTACTCTCAAATTATTCAATCTCTTTCTCCTTCTTAACTATTTTCCTTCCGTTCTTACTTCTTTTCTTTCCTCTTTCATTTCTCCCTCTATTTTATTTTTCCCACTCTCATGTATCCCTTCCTTCTGTTTTACCATTTCAATTTTCTTACAATAGTTTGTCGTTTTTCATATTGTCTCTGAACATACTAGAGATATGACTGTCCCACTCTCATCGCATTGTCTAAAAATAGAGAATTTTATATTATACTGACACACCATTTACAAGGTATCTATTATCTGTTATTTTAATTGTTACAAAACTTTATTATATATATTTTACTTAGTAACTAGATATCATATAATTTTTTATTATTACGACTGAATAATTCGTTTGCTGCTTGTTAAATCTTATAATACTTTTTTATTGTCAATTTTTAATTTTATTCTTTGCCTCATATATTATATTTTTATACTTTGTGTTTTATTTTATATACTTAATATTATATGTTTAAAATATTTATGTTCTTTTTAACAGATACGAATTATTGTAATTTACAACTGATAACCAGAAGCATATATTGTTACTTATTACAACGTTCACATAACTTCCAACTCATATTGAGCGAATTTTATTATATTAACTACTGTGAGTTTTATCATATTTTTGCTTGTGATTGAGAGCGAATTGTAATTTTTATATATTTTAATTTTGTAATATTTTTACCGTTCTATTTTTGTGTATTTAACATTGATAATGATCCAACAGAGGGATCGAAACATTTGTTTGTGTTATATTGTTTATTACCGGCACATTAAAGTTTTATATTCTGACTAAATGACATTTATATTGTGATTTTTTAAAATTTCTATTTCTAACGACTAACTCTTAGGCTCGTAGCCCTTTTTCTTTCATTTTTTTAATTTATTGAGCCTTAACAAGTTATTTTTGGTACGAAAAATTACTTTTTGATGTCTTAAATCAAAATTCAAAAAATGAGAAAAATCGGCGAGTGATACTTAAAAAAGGTTTCGTGTAAGGTGAGCAGTAGCTTATGTTGACGCACGAGACAAATACTTCGAACATATTCTTTAATCAGTCATAACTTGAAAACTAAGGTATATAGGACATGTTCATATGATATTTTTTACTTATTTAGTGTATAGATTTACCTTTTAAAATATTGGCATACATTTATGAAATACACTATTAATATAATATTAAATATATAGTATAATATTAAAGACTATTCTATACCTTCCTTGCTTACGTAATGGCTTTCCACGCGAAGCGAGTTCCATCCCACCTCCTCCTCTGCCAAGGGGCGCACGACTTTCCACGCGAGACTAGAGTCCTATATATGAGAGAAGCGACATCGGCGTCGAGATTTTTGATTGGTGATACCCCTACCTAATTAAAGCAGCCATATTGTGCCCATAGTAGAGAGCTATCATATGTTTCCTTTCTACAGCTGAACTGGTACATACATAATACACATACCTAAAATAGACATACAATATGCTGGTTATCTTTTTATGTGACATTTTTGTAATTGCATTACTTAATCGCTACATTATTCAACAAGAAAACACAAAAACATTAATATTTGCTTAACCTCATTCTGACGGAGTTCATGATTCTCATAACAGAGTAAATGAAGTATGACGGAACTGGTCAACTGGAGCGGGCCAAACATGGCGGTGCTGAACATATGCTAGAGGTGGTAGTGGGGATGAATGTCACTTCTCTCATATATATAGGACTCTATGCGAGACGCGTCCCACCTCACCTCTTCTCTTGTCAATAAGCGTACAACTTTTCATTCAGGTAGATCTTGCATCGCGTGGAAACCCAGCAAACGAGAACGGATTGGATTGGATAAATTCATATGAATTAAGTTTTCGAATCCGCGTAATTCGTGAAAAATTATTGAATTTTGTAGAGACTGAATACACTGAATCCGTTTCTATACGTCTAGATAAGTATAATAATGTGAACTTTAATAGATTTATACATACAGGGTGAGGAAAAAATATGGAAACCCTGAAAAATCTCAAAAAATATAAGTTTTACAGAAAAATGTTTCAAATAAAAGTTGTAGGATTTAAAA
>NW_017300246.1:88175-96334 GCF_001594075.2 Trachymyrmex cornetzi
AGAGCTTTCCAAAACACTATAATTAAGTTCATTTTCGTCAAGTACTTTTTGAGTTATAAGATTTGAAGGTTACAGTACCTCCGGCATTAACATTATCAAAGGTGTCCGACCGGCGGCTAATGTTTTGAATGTTGTTCAGGATTATCATCTGGGTAACATTTGTCAAGATCAAAGCATCATTGGTGATTATTTCATCTTCATTATTGTAATATTTCACACTATTTATTATCTATTCAGAATCTAGAAATTACCTTTTCTAAAAATTATTTTGTCGCCGTGAATTCGCAATGTTACACACTCTGTCATCACACCGGAGTTTTTGTTTGGGAGATAAAGACTTATGTATATTACCTCGATGCGTGCTTTTTAACGAGATCGCAACTAGCACCTGGTGGGTCTTTCATGTTAAACAATTCTTCAATACCGTGCGTTAAGTTCAAAATTAGTTCATTGCGTTGAATATTGAGTAAGGTACCAAAAGTAAATTACCAATACATAATTACGGATTCAACCGGATTGATTGTATGTTCCATTTCTATGCACATTGGATGAGATACAGAAAGTAAATAACCAATCCATAATTACTGATTCAAGCGAATTACGGATAGAAAAGAATTTAAAAAATTCAAAAACTTGATTCGACATCACTTCAATAAATAATTTTCAATATTTCTCGTTTGCTGGGAAGTCATCCTTGGCAGGGAGGAAGATGGGGGAAGTCGCTTCGTGTGGAAAGTAGGACAATCCTTAGCAGGGGGGAGGTGGGGTGGACTTTATCTCACGTAGAAAGTTGTGCGTCCTCTAAGTCGGTCCACCTTAAACCTGCCACCTGCCTAGAGTCATCCAACTTTTATACAAAATAGAAGTAATTAGCAACTTTGATTGTTAATAACTCTTTAACGGATAACGAGTGACGGCTAAAACCTGGGAGATGAGGTAGAAGTCACTTCGCATGGAAAGTCGTATGCCCCAAAGCAGAGAACAGATAGGGTGAAAGTCGCTTCGCGAAAAAAGTTGTGCACCCTTATACATTACAATATATAAAAACAAAAATTATATAAGAAAATAATGTTTTCAAAGAAAACTTTTGTTTTTAAAGCAGTAAATCTATTTTAAAACAGAGAATTTTTGTTCTATCCTAGCAAACACAAAATTACATGTAACGTACCCGTTAGTTGTAATTTCCCACTCAACAATATAACTGTAATATAACACGCGTGTTATATTACAGTTATATTGTTGAGTGGGAAATTACAACTAACGGGTACGTTGCATGTAACGTGTGTTTGCTGGGATATAGTAAAAAACGTTATTTAAAAAAATTTTGCTTTTTAATAACTTTTTAATGAATAATGAGCGACGGCTAAAACCTGTTGGAGGTTACTCAGGGTCATGACCTTGATGACATATGTTAAAGTCAAGGTCATAGGAAAAGGCTCCCCTATTCGGTACAATTAACAATATTTTAAATTAATTTTTACTGTCTGTATCATTTGCAACTTTATATAGTATATACAGGATCCAGTTGAATAACACGTAAAAGCGGAAACGACCTGATTATTTATAAAAAAATAAGAAATATATATAAAATAATAAAATTTTCCGATCTTTTGTTTAGTTTTCGAGAAAATCAAGTTTGAAAATTCGCTACGTATGTATGCCGTTACGGCTAAACTATGATTCGTTGAGCGATGTATAACGTATATAGTGTTTACAAACAATGTTTACACACCGATTAATATATCGCTTTCTGTAGTAGCGAACAGCGGCGGATAAATTATTATTACAGGCTCCCAAAGCCCGGATTATGTCGACGCCATCTCTGTTCATATAACTCATCATCGTGACATTGAACGAAAACTGACACGAGTGTTCGTAGATCGCAGAGAGTTGTTTATAAACACTGCACGGGTTATATGTCACTCGACGAACCGTAATTTAGCCGTAACAGCATTCATACGCAACGGATTTACAAACTCGATTTTCTCGAAAACTAAACAGAGAATCGAAAAACTTTATTCTATATATTATATTTTTTTCCAAAGAATCGTGTTCGCTTTTACTTGTTATTCAACCGAACGCTGTATATACTGAATGTCCTAGAATAATCGTTAAATATTTCATGGGCAGATAGAGCGGACTAAACTGAGTTGAAAAGTTCTCTACCATTTTGCAATTTTCACAATAGTCAACAAGATATTATTTACTGAAAATTGTCGAAAATTGGTCTTCAATAATTTTTTACTCAACTACCATCAATATTATAGAAAAACTGCAAGAGACAAAAATTATTTTTCTTCTTCTCATAGAGCTCTAAAAATTTTTTCAGAATTTTTTATTAACTTTTTAATATTACATTTTCTTATTTTTAATTTTTACTAACTGAAAAAATACGGTATTAAAAAATTTTGAAAAAAATTCTTAGAGTTCTATGAGAAGAAAATAAATAATTTTTGTCTTTTGCAGTTTTTCTGTAAAGTTGATAGTGTTTGAGTAAAAAATTATTGAAATAATATTTGGCAATTTTTAGTAATTAATATCTTGTTAACTATTGCAAAAATTGCAAAATGGTAGAGGACTTTTTGACTCAGTTTAGTCCGCTCTACCTGCCAGTGAAATATTTGGTAAATATTTTAGAACACCATGTATATTTCTTTTAGTATAGTTCAATTTTGAGCATGTCTTTCTTATTACAGTGTACCATTTTCTATTTTGAAAGATAAACTAAAAATTCCATTCATGCACACATACAATTGTAGTGTTCAAAATTATCTGTTAGATATTCTAACAAACTAGAGACGAACTTGCATGACAAATAAGACAGGAAGCCAGCACGCGTCTACATTATTATTATATATAGTCACCCCTCGACTTCCTATTGTATCATGCAATAGTATGTTATAACATGTCACTTTGCAAAAGGGTCCAATAAACGATATTTCAGAAATAGGAAAGTAATGGTTTAGTATCAGACACGCTCTGACATCACTAAATTGATAAATTTTGACAGTGACAATTCCCGATATCCTACAATTTCATATTATTTACGCCATGACTTACATGTTAAGGAATCAATAACATATGTAGCACGTATCATTCTGTTGTAGTCTTTCAATGAGATACTAAGACGAATAATCATGCTAGAAAATTTTCTGCGAGAGTATAACGTTAACCGGGTATTTCTGTTGAGCATGGGCCTTTGGCCATTTCAAAATAAGTCCATCAGAAATTTCTTACGAACTTTCTTCTTTCTGATCGAAATAAGTTATTGTCCCTTCGAGGTAATAAGTATGGATCGATATATTTTAGATAGATATATCCAATTTGTGTTTTTATAGTTTTAAATCTTATTTTTATAAAATTTAAGTATAATATATATATACTACATCGTTAGTGAGCTTTATGTGTGTTCCTGTCATGAGACGTTTACAATGCAACATATTTAATTTAAGAATTAATAATTAAACATAATTAAACTAACTAAACATACACACAAATGTATAACGTTTTGCGTTTAATAAATCGTGCACAATTCTATACTTATTTATTTATACGTAACTTATTTTACGGATGATAAACCAATGTGACACGCAGATATTATTATTGTACGATCATTTGGACAATCCACAAATGATTTTTGATGCCAGTTATCAATTTATGATGTCGATTTCTTTCATTGGAAGGCAGATAAATGAGTTCTGGAACCATGACAAGGCAAGTTTTTATAACTGTAACGTGTTACATTTGTTTTCCCTTTTTACTTACGTTTATACTGCGGTAAAACTATTTCAGACTTAACATGTTAAACCGTTTCCATGTTTGTTGCAATCAGTTGCGACGGTTGTACAAAGCTATTGATCAGCATTGGAACATATTTACGAATGATATGGAGGTTCAAGTTATGAAAAATTATTCTATGCTATCACGAAAATTTACAAAATATTACTCGAGTAAGTATTGCAAGGCTAATATATTGAATAATATCTTTATTTTAGACCGTATATGTGAGAAACACAATCAATACTAAAAATTTTAAATGCCTATTACGGTCGAAGCTGGATCTTCGTTGCTTAAATAATTCAATCTTACTTATATATACTATATATGTATTTTCATATATACCCCATATTGTAGTTTTTTTCAAACTGCGCGCCGAATTATTTTTCCGAACTAAATAAACGCAATTAAAACTACTCTAGTAATCGCGAATTAAATTGACAAGCAATTTAATAATTTGATGCTACTATCAAGCATCATATATTATAAAGATGTTAATATGTTAAAAACTGTTAATAAATTTATTACGAAAAATATTACCTCGGCCGGGACTTAAACCCTCGGAGGTCTAATGGCTTAGGACGCTCGTACGGAATACAAGACATCCGGGTTCAAGTCCCGGCAGAGGCAATATTTTTCGCAATAAATTTATTAATAGTTTTTAACATATTAACATCTTTATAATATATGATGCTTGATGGTAGCATCAAATTATTAAATTGCTTGTCAATTTAATTCGCGATTACTAGAGTAGTTTTAATTGCGTTTATTTAGTCCGGAAAAATAATTCGGCGCGCAGTTTGAAAAAAACTACAATATGGGGTATATATGAAAATACATATATAGTATATATTAGTAATTCAAGATTGAATTATTTAAGCAACGAAGATCCAGGCTTCGACCGTAATAGGCATGTTAAATTTCTAGTACTAATATATTGAATATAATCAGAGGCATATCTAAGGTATGGCAGACATGACACATGCCCTGAGCGCCACTTGAAGAAAGGCGCCAAATCGTGTGTGTGTGTGTGCAAAGTAGTTTTTATTAACTCAGTACGATTCAATGTATTTCCTCAAACGGTATACATCATGAATCAAAATATCAATCTGACAATCGAATTTTATTTCTAAATTTTCGTGAAAAATACCGTTTTCTTCGTTAAAATAAACTGTCACATATTTCATTTATATAATCTTTTTATTCACTAAAAGATAATTATAATTACACTCTACATAATTTTAAATATTTTTAATTGAAATGTTTATTTCAAAATGTAATGTCGCAGAAATTATAAATTATAAACATAAAATCTTCATGACAATTTAATTGGTAAGAGCCAAGTTTATTTTTTGCAATGTGAAAGACAGGTGACTTAATAATTATTTAAGTCAATTATTTTGTCTTAAATAAATATTTTTCTGTGTAAATCTTTGTGTACAAATTTTCTCGTAAAAATACATTTCCTTCCACCTTTTAATAGGTTTTTTTCTCTTAGTAACGATAAACTTTTGTCTGAAAAAATTAACTTTGAACAGATTATAAATCAATTTGCAACGATAAAAGAAAGGAAGGTGTAGTTATAATTTTTAGTCGTAATGTAAGTTGCTATAATGTAATAAGTAAGTGTAATGTAATGTAAATAAATAAAAGATAAACATACTTGATTTTATGAGTTGATATTATGTAAAATTATCTAAAATATGGATTTCAGATATTTGGATAGGGGTGCAATTTCAATGCTTGCCATAGGAACTATTTTCCATAGATATGCCTCTGAATATAGCGTCATATGATGTTAAAATATAATACAATTCTCTTTTGGAATATTGCAGTGCTAATGTTTAGCTCAATGTTGATACTCTCGTTAATACCATTAACACCAATATTGCTAGACACTGTGATGCCTCTTAACGGATCACGTCCGCGATTCTTTGCGATTGAAGTTGAGTTCAGAGTGAATAAAGATGATTACTTTTTACCAATTTTATGTTATTCAACTGTAGTAATTCTGGTAGGTGCAAACGTCGTGATGGGCGTTGATGCAATGCATATCGTGTGCACCGCTCATGCGTGTAGTTTATTTGCCGCTGTCAGGTAGATCAATTAAATATTGTAATGATATTGTTATAAATATTTTATAAAACATTAATTTTATATACATTTTCCATACACGTATTTTACGACGTATATGTGTCTTTTATTATCTATTAAAAAAAAAGCATATTTTATTTAATTTTAAATCAAATACAATAGAAAGGCTCCAATGAGTAAAATTCAAATCATCAAAACGTAAAAGGGCTAAGAAGCCAAGTTTATTGTTCATGGTATACAATATTTACATATTTATTGCGGAATAACAATTATAAATACATACAAATGTTTCGACTTTTTTACATCGGCTCATCATCAGTGTGATAAAATTATCGCTACCGATTTACATTTCAAAATTTTCATATAAAGAGAGAGATTATATTAAGACTCTTGTACTCCGAACGCAAACAATTGTCATTAGAATGAATTTTCTGTAGAAACCTTGTATTTTATGATGAATAACGATGTGTGCCGGTATAGTATTAGTTCATTCTCTGCATTCGATACATCGTATCTAATATTACATCTAGAATCTTAATATAATTTCGGTCTTTATATGAAAATTTTGAAATGTAAACCGGTAGCAATAATTTTATCATACTGATGATGACCTGGTGTAAAAAGATCGAAACGTATGTATTTATAATTGTTATACCGCAATAAATATATAAATATTTTATAGTGCGAACAACAAGCTTAACACTTTAACCTTTTTACGTTTTAATATTTTATTTAACTTTTGTGAGACATTGTTTACAGCAAACGAATCGAGAATCTAATTTCGAAAGCGAATAATAATAAAGGAAGCAGCAAATATAAATATCGTATGAATATGGAACTTGATCCATTAAATGAAAAATTAATGTACAGAGAATATATAATATGTTTAAAGAAACATCAACTTGCTATAGAGTAGGCTATTTTTTATATTTTTCATTATTTTCCCCTATATAAAATGTTTGTCTGTATGCTCTCTCTCCCTTTCACACACACACACACGCACGCACTCTCTCTCTCTCTCTCCCCTCTCCCCCCTCTCTCTGTACTAATATAATACACTGTTGTATAATATAATATCACTGTTATGTAAATTAATTTATTAATTTCCCCAATCTAGGTTTGTTAATACATTGGAATCATCGTATCAGGGAATTTCATTACTTCTGTTAATCTTGCTTATTGGAACTATAAGTTTGATTGCAACTCGAGTAAGCTTTAGAAACTATTCATATAAAATGTCATACATAAATATAAATATGTAACTGTACAAAATGTATAACTGACTAAAATATAGTCGAATTTTTCTTTTGGTAAATGTTGACAATAACGGATCGAACTCCGATAACTTTGACCATGACATATATTGTCAAGGTCATGCCTCTAAGTAACCTTCAAAAGGTTTCACCTTATGCTTGTTCTTTACTAAAAACGTTATTAACAAAAAAGTACAATGAACGTTTTGTAATTACGTGACACGTTATATGTTATAAACTACACGTGCTTCTATTACCATATTACCTGTTCAAAATGAGTTGTCTTTCTTCCTTACATCAACAACGAAATGAGTATAAACACACAAGTACGACTTAAAGTTTGATTTTCCACGCGAAGCGAGGTCCACCCATCGACATATAGAATGGATTACTGATGGCAGTGGTGAGGGTAGAAAGACGTGTACAGTGAGAGACAGATAAATGAATGAACGTTCCATCTCTTTTCTGAGTCTAGCACATCATAACAGGACCCTGGTTATAATACTATAACAAATACAGCTGCCTTATAATGTAGCAAAAACACATATTATGACAAGTATTATATATGGTTTATATATATACGAGGGTCGTCTGAAAAGTTTTAAGCCTAACATAGAAACAAGTAATTTTTCGGTCAAATTCAATTTTATTTTTCTACAGTCTCCTTTTAAATCGATACATTTTTTCCAGCGATGCTCCCACCCCTTTAATCCATTCAAATAATACTGAGCGTCTTGCTTTGCAAAACAGGCGTCTACGGATGCGATGACCTCCTCGTTCGATAAAAATTTTTGTCCTCCGAGCCAAACTTTGAGCCTAGGAAACAGAAAAAAGTCGCTGGGGGCCAGATCTGGTGAATACGGATTTTCAAATGCGGTCGTTTTTTCTCAATTTCTGCCTTCAGCTTGTCAAGCAATGATGCGTAGTACGTCCCTATTATTGTTTTACCTTTTTCAAGATAGACGATCGACACAATTCCATGACTGTTCCAAAAAACAGTCGCCATCACCTTTCCCGCCGATAAAACCGTCTTCG
>NW_017300246.1:96674-100529 GCF_001594075.2 Trachymyrmex cornetzi
GCCATGTTCAAAAATCAAAAATAAGAGATAAGAGACACTACAAGTCTCTTATCCTGTACCACCAAAGTCCATTTTTGGAGGTTGCATAAGTAATAAAATATAAAAAATTTTGAATCGGACGTAACATATTTTGAAGGCGGCATCGTCACGAGTAATTTAAAAAAAAAATTAAAAATCGGTCAAGCCGTTCTGGACATACGAGTGGTCGAAATTATCATTTAATGAATTTTTTCGATGTTATCGGTGGTGGTCGCAGTTGTTGGCCGTCCCGAACGCTCATCATCAGCTAAGCTGGTACGACCACGTTTAAATTCAGCTACCCATCTTTTCACGGTGGCAAATGATGGGGCAGAGTCCCCGTAAACAGCGACCAACTCGGCTTTAATTTGCGTAGACGTATTGACTTTCAAATGCAAGAATTTAATTATAGCATGATATTCAATTTTTTCCATTTTTACAAAATGACGACATAAATGATTGTCAAACAAGAACTGAACGTCCAAAGTGGCCACAATTGTCACAGATATCTTTCGTAAGTATCACGATTATAATACCAGAATGGCTTTGACGAGTAACGCCATCTTCATGATGAGACTCAAAACTTTTCAGACGACCCACGTATATAAATATCATATATGAAATATATAATACTTAACTGTGAAATCTGGATGCAAAAGTTCTCGTAGTGCACACCTTGCCTAAAATACAGTAATCCACTATTTTATTTAGTTTTTTATTTTATAGCATATAGTGCAAACTAATGCATTGCATATGTTGTTATATATTTGCTGTACACTTGCTAACATCAAAATAGGAAACATTATGAATACAACAATAAACTGCTTATGTAACCAGTCCAAATTTCTTGAGTCACTGATTTGCTGACAATATGATGTTATTCGCTAATGACAAATCGACAACACGAGTCGAGGATATTCATGTTGACATGTTGCCATCAATTTGCCATCACAAAAATTCGAATTCCATTGAGTTCAACGCAACAGATATAATATGCTGTCTCACCGGGAGCGTCCCGTTTGACAACAGTCCCCATTGACCACGTTGCAATTAACCACGTCCCGATTGAACACGAGTTGCAAATGGCCACGTTGCGATTGACCACCAGTTGCAATTTACTACGTTCCGATTGAACACGTCGCGATTGACACGTCCCGATTGACCACGTCCCGATTAACCACGTCCCGATTAACCACATCCTGATTGACCACGAGCTGCAAATGGCCACATTGCGATTGACTACGAGTTGCAAGTGATCACGTTGCAAATGACCACGTCAGGTTAGATAATAATTATATAGTTTAGCCCAATCATCTCAGAAATCAATAAAATTAGTTTTATTCGACGCGTTTTTGCATGAAATAAAAGAATCTGGCAGAAAAAAGTATCGCCTAGAAGTTGCAGTTTAGACAGAAAAGGATCACTCTATCAAGTATGTAAATATGAAACCGGAATTTTTAAATATAAATTACACGAAATTATTGCATGAAAATGATAAAAAATATTTTATTTGAAGTATTGCCGATCACTAGCTATACATTTTTCCCACCTGTCTGACAATTTGTGGATGCCACGCCAAAAAAATTGTTGCTCTTTTGAGCCAAACCAGTCATCTAGCCATTTTCGTAAGAAGTGAAGCGCTGCTGAGTAAGTGCGTGTCCCATCGATGCAAATAAGTAGTAATCGGACGGAGCCAAGTCTAGTGAGTATAAGCCGCATGCGAAAGTATTTCCCAACCAAACGCCTCAATCGTTTCCTTGACCAGTTTTGCTGTGTGTGATGGTGCATTATCATGAAGCAAAATTACTTTGTGTTGCCTTTTTTGATATTCCGGTCGTTTTTCACGCAAAGCTTGATTCAAATTGATCATTTGTTGTCGGTAGCGTTCAGTATTAACGGTTTCGCCAGGTTTTAGCAGCTCATAATAGATCACACCTTTCTAATCCGACCAAACACAGAGTATTGTCTTCCATCCATAGCGATTTGGTCTTGCAGTCGATGTCGATAGTTCGCCTGGAGTTACCCATGATCTTTTACGCTCAGGATTCTCAAAATATATCCACTTTTCATTGCCAGTCACAATTCGATGGAGAAATGACTTTCTTTTGTACCTGGCGAGCAGCATTTCGCAAGTGGTTTTTCGGTTTTCCTGCTGTCTTTCATTCAATTCATGTGGAACCCATTTTCCCATCTTCTGGATCTTTCCCATGGATTTCAAACATATGGAGACGGCTTTTCGTGTCACATTCAATTGATCCGCGAGTTGTTGTTGAGTTTGAGCGTCATCCTCATCCAACAATGCTTGCAATTCGCAGTCTTCAAACTTTTTCGGTGGTTTTTGACGTTCTTCATTTCTCACGTCAAAATCACCACTTTTGAATTTTATAAACCACTCAAAGCACTGTGATTTACCAAGAGCATGCTCACCGTAAGCTTCGACAAGCATTCGATGCGATTCTGCAGCAGTTTTCTTCAAATGGTAACAGAAAATCAATGCTGTCCGCAAATCGTAGTTTCCAGGCACAAAATTCGACACGTTCAACGCGCGCTATTATAAACTATACAGTTGTATGAAACTTGTATTGTTGTGAGTTGAAAATCTTTGTCAGATGTCAGAACAAGGAAATGGCGTCAATGACGCGCTCTGACGGCAACTACATTGACAGCTATGGCCATCTAGTGGTAAATTCACATTTATATACCTGGTAATATTAATATGACATTAGTAATAATCAATTATCAATATTATTATTATTACTTAAAAAATGCAATTTTATAATAAGAAAAAATCCAATATAGATTAAATAATCGTTTCAATTTTTTTTAAACAATAAAATGCAAATTTTAAACATTTGATGAATATGTGTGTCCAAATATCAACTAAGTTCTACCAAAAAAATTCCGTCTATAACAGTACTCCAAGAATATCATTTAGAATGTTTTATTTAATACTAATTGCGGTATTTTATTTTCTTTTTACTGCAATTTACCAATTTTTTAAATTTTAAAACAATATATACACAGATATCAATACAAATGTTCTACCAAACAAATTCTGTGCGTATACTCGTAACTTCACGTTTGGAAAACATTATAATTCTTTTTATTCTTAAAATAATCTTTATAAACTGCTCTTTTTCTTCTCTAATGTTTTTTTTACATTTTTTCAATTTTTTGATACATATATTCAGGGATATAATGTTTCAATTTTTATTTGTAGTCCAGTCAAAATAGACAAAAAAAAGTTATAACTTTGCCAAAATTCGCATAGAGCTGAAATTTGGTAAAGACGTTAAGTAAACCATTACAAATGAAATGTCAAAAATCCCCTTCGATCCTCCTTTTAGAAAAATATTTATCCAAGGTCAAAGGTACAAAATTCAGGTTTTTTCTATTTTTCTCGGAAACGGTAAGTTTTATCGTAAAAATAGGTCAGACAAAAGTTGTAGATCATACAATTCTCTACAAAAAATGTTCAGATACTTTTTTTCGTACGAATCACCATTCGTGAGATATCGCGGTTTTAAAAGTTGAAAAATTCATATTCTACATAATATGCACCTATATACAGTCTGTATACGTCATCGGACGTTTAATATAAGTAAAAATAATAAACTATTGATTTGTGTTACTCACACACTGAAGCTTATACAAATTGAATGAGTATTTTAATGTATAAGACTACACGGAGAGAAAAACCTACTATGAAACGCCGTGAATCGGGCCCGAGAAAGAATATTCGGTACGCGTGCATCGACGTTTGACTTGCAAACTTTCAATTCGGGCATGTTCGAAAAAACAACGAATCTATGTGTTCCTCACCGCCTGTATAGTCCG
>NW_017300246.1:101651-105034 GCF_001594075.2 Trachymyrmex cornetzi
ACGGATTGTAGTAAGAATTGTGGCTGTCAAAAAGTGGGATTATTTTGTTCGCCAGTATGTATCAATTGTCAGGGTCAGACTTGCTCCAATATTGAATCAAATACAACAGATGACAATATTTATGATATTAATGAAGAAACAACTGATGCATCTCTTTTCTTAGAACAGCGTACAGAAATTCTGCAAGAAGAAGAAGAAAGTGAAGATGAAGAAATAATTGTTGAAGTAGAATTAGAAAATTTTCTACCATAATAATATTTAGAAGAAATCAACCCGTTCCACTTTTTCTTCACTCATTCTTTCAATCAATAGGATACGATCTGATCAAACTTTCTTTATCACAATAGATCGTGGAGTATGCCTACTGGGGAAACCACGTTAAAAAAAATGCGCCAAGTACATTACCTCATAGGTGGTGCGGAAATGTGTGCATATTAGTAGAATATGAATTTTTCAACTTTTAAAACCGCGATATCTCACGAATGGTGATTCGTACGAAAAAAAGTATCTGAACATTTTTTGTAGAGAATTGTATGATCTACAACTTTTGTCTGACCTATTTTTACGATAAAACTTACCGTTTCCGAGAAAAATGGAAAACACCTGAATTTTGTACCTTTGACCTTGGATAAATTTTTTTGCACAAGTAGGATCGAAGGGGATTTTTGACATTTCATTTTTAATGGTTTTTTTAACGTCTATACCAATTTTCAGCTCTATGCGAATTTTGGCTAAGTTGAATGTCTATTTTGACTGGACTATTGGCAATTATGCGAGAACTCGTATATTCGTGTATATTACAAATTAATCCCGGACAACGCACACAAAATGAGTCTCTTACTGTGCTTTTTAAATAAATTTCAAATTTTTTTCAGCCATAGGTACTTCTGCCCTTCTTCTTGACTCTAGCCTTTCAGAAAATTTATACAAATTGTAATTGAAGAACTAACGCAGAAAAATAAACGAAAAAGCGCTGTAAAATTGGAAGTTTGGGATATAAGGAACCCACTCTTTGCCAGGAACGTGGACAGGAGTCAAGCGTTAGAACTATTTCACACATTTTCACTCATTTAAATGTCACAAGTCAAAATCGCTTAACAAAACACAACTGCACATGCAATCTTAATAAATAACAGATGTGTTACATATCTTTTATAAGTATTCTTGAATAATAAATCGATATTCATGTCCATATTACTGTTCGACGGAAACCGCAGGAAGGTAGTGGTTTCTTCCATCACGAGGAAATGTAAAAAATTGTTTAATAAGTCACGTATGAATCATAACTATTTGATAATTTTTTACATTTCCAAAGGAATGAAGGAAAGGAAAGAAATAAAGCAGGTGTTTAAGTAAAAGAATAAGAAATCCTCAATTAATTAACTCGGATGAATAAAAATGGAAAGGTTTGAAGCCACTCAAGTCGGACACCAGTTAATATTGTGTATAAAATCTTTAATGTGGTATGCCATACGTTTCGATCTGTGGAATGGATCCTTATCAATAGCTTATAATCGTTATAAATCATTATTCTTCCTGGAACACTACATAATATATGTTTTATGGTTGCATTATATTAAGTCCTATTGTTATATATATATATATATATATATATGTGTATAAACTCAAAGCGCAAATTTACAAAATATATATATAAGTCATGTCCATCATAAAGTGAAGATAATTAAAAAGTAACAAAAATTCATAAAAATTGTCAACGAAATGTACAAAACTTTCAGACAATAATAATGATTTACAATAAATGTGATACATCGTAAAATACAGATATGTTAGAATTTTTTGTAATCAGTCAAATTACGTTTAATAGAAATAATAATGAAAGTAAAATATTTCTTTAAATTATGATAAAACTTACATGATATATTCTTAGAAAGCATGGAAAGAACAGTACTAATCATGTTAAGAGACAACAATCAAGTGCCTCAGTAACCTAGTTGGCAATTACAATGTCGCTGTTATACATATGTCGAAATGACCGTCAGTTATAAATATATTCAAAAGACAGAAAACTAAATTTTATCCAATAAACAATCATATGCCGAGTTCAATCTCTCTGTGTCCATTTGCAAATTTAAACTGTTATCTTGTTTACGTATATGTATCATCTCTGAAGTAAGTCTTTTATTCAAGTTAATTTCTTCATCCAGAATTTCTACATTGTCCCAATTAAACTCATGTGAATGCTCAAGTCTATGTTCCGTGATAACCGATTTTTGTTGAGTGTTCCAGTTGATGTGGTTTTTATGTTCGAACATTCTATATTTTAGTGTTCTACCTGTTTGCCCTACATACGTTGCATAGCAGTCACTACAAGATATTTTGTATACTACGTTACTATGTAATAATTTATTAATTTTATCTTTTTGTACACATTAATTATTCCATTTAATTTATTGATGCCTTTATATGCTACTTTAATATAGAATACATAAATGACTCCAAATACAATTGGCTCAATAGCTCAAATCCGATTTTGCGAAGAGTACATGGGGTACCTAAGGTTCACAAATTCAACAATCCTCTGCATATAATTGTCTCGTCTACAGATAGTCCACTACATAACTTAGCAACATATTTACACGACATTATTAAGAATAGCTTAATTAAGAAAACTCTGACAGTGGATAATAGTTTTGAGGTTACAAAAAATGTTCAACTTTTGAAAGTTAAAAATGATGATCAATTGTATTCATTGGATGCTGTGTCTTTATATACTAACGTACCGACCAATTTATAGTCCGGGAGATGATGACACTAAAATGGTCATGATTTGTTACCGCTTGAAATCGTCATAATTCGTCATTTATTAGGTAAACATGCAGGAAACGCAAATATGGCAAACCTCCCGTTGTTTTAAAATTGATAGCGTGTGATTGAAGTTGTCAAAAATTTGTTGCTTTTTTCCTAATAAGTTACCGGATGGCATGTGTTTCTAGTGATAGTTTACGTCAAAAAAACCAATCGGAAGGTAGGTGCCATACCGTTTCTGTGCATCGAAGGGACCGTCAAATCAAGCTAAAGTTGTAAATTTTTTAGTGAAAAAAAAAAAATTTGTTACCGGCTGTTTTTTTGTACATTGCCTATTTTCACTACAAAACATACAAAAATACACATGCCATACATCTAAGGGATCGCTATGCTCGTCCTAACATGTCGAATTTTAAACTAAAAGTTTTAGTCGGTAACAAATCATGACGTTTTAGCAACCCCTTAGGTTCACTCAAACGGTATGGCATGTGTATTTTTGTATGTTTCGTAGTGAAAATAGGCAATGTACAAAAAAACAGTGGGTAACAAATCTTTTTTTTTTTTCACTAAAAAATTTACAACTTTAGCTTGATTTGACGGTCCCTTCGATGCAC
>NW_017300246.1:105207-106792 GCF_001594075.2 Trachymyrmex cornetzi
ACTTGCGTTTCCTGCATGTTTACCTAATAAATGACGAATTATGACGATTTCAAGCGGTAACAAATCATGACCATTTTAGTGTCATCATCTCCCGGACTATTAGCGATTACGCGTTTAAATGTTAGGTGGGATGAAATTAAAAATTAAACTAATATAAGTAAAAAGGAATTGATTATAGCAACTAAACTAGTTCTTGAGTCTACGTATTTTACTTTTAATAGTAGTGTTACGCTCTTAGAACATATATAAATGGAACGGGCATTGCCTATACTTCCCATGGCTTGCTCTGATGCAAACGTCTGTGCGAGAGAGAAAGGTAGTAAGGGTTAAATGTTCCCAATGCGCATGCGCAGCATCACGTTTTACACATCTGTGTAATGTACGAATGTGTAAAAACACTAAACCAACTGCACAATTCACACAGATGACGGTGCTGCGCATGCGCATTGCGAACATTTATTCCTTACTACCTTTCTCTCTCGCACAGATGTGGCTTCACGTTCAGCGCCCTATGCCCCTTCCATTTATATATGTTCTAAGGTTACGCCCGTGCCGTATTGATCCTGCGCCCGTGCTGTATCGATCTGATGACCATACCGTATCGATCGGTCGCACGTTACTCGGACGACTGGATGTCAATTGTCAAACAAGACAGACGGATTTGGAAGTGATCTGTCAACGTGTTCAGACGTACTCTTGCATTTTGCTCCATCCTGTATCCTAACAGCGTTCTCCTTTCTAATAAACGTTCTGTTCTTTTACGTGTTGTTTATTTCGGCGACTCGGTAGTGCGTGTGAGTGTAAGTGAGAGCGACTTCGCAAATCGGTCGCGTGGGCGCAACAATATATTACAGGCAAACGTTCGATATTCCAATGGGATCTCCTTTGTCGCCTATAATAGCGAAGTTAGTATTACAGGATTTAGAAGTCAGATGTCTTAATAATTTAACAATAAAACCGAGTTTTTACATGAGATACGTAGATGACATAGCATTAGCGACCAACAAAGATAACATCACTAATATATTAAATGAGTTTAATAATTATCATAACCGATTACAGTTTACATTAGAAGAAGGTAATAACAAACTAAACCTTTTGGATGTCACGTTAATCAAGAATGACAATAATGAGATTATCTACGACTGGTATCAAAAACCTACTTCGTCGGGTAGGTTTCTCAATTATTTCTCACAGCATCCGAAAACACAAAAAATAAGGATAATATATAACTTGATTGATAGGGTTTTATTATTATCCCACCATAGTTTTCATAGCAACAATTTAGATAAAATTATTAAAATTTTACTCACTAATGGATACCCACTACAATTAATTATTGAGACAATGAGGAAGAGAATACACAAGAAATTAGAAAAAAATATATCTAACAATAAAGACACTTTGGCAGAGTCACAAGGCTGTAATAATGATATTTGCAATTTCTTTTGCATTTTCTTTACCATCCCATATATAGCTAGTCTAGCTAACAAAGTTAAAAATCAATTTATTAGGTATAGCAATATTAAAGTAGCATATAAAGGCATCAATAAATTAAATGGAATAATTAATGTGTACAAAAAGA
>NW_017300247.1:0-720 GCF_001594075.2 Trachymyrmex cornetzi
TTTTCATCCACCAATTAATTCATCTCATTATTCTGTTTATAAAAGAATTAAGGTACGATTATGAAAAAAAATTAATGCTTAATAAATTATTAAATATTTAATGTTAATATATGTGCCAGAATAAAGTATAAAATATCTCGTAAATAATTGATTTTCTGATACGCTAGTTTAATACTTTTATATGCAGAATAATTAGAGGAATCGTATTGTGTAAAAAAATCATTCAATTCCATTTTAAAAAATGGAGGTGAACTTGAAATCTCCGAAGCGCCTCCATCCATAGAAAAACTATTAGTATATTATACCCCCTCCCCTGCCCATGATGCTATAGAACTTCAATAAATATATTATTACATATCTCTAAAAATAGGGGAAATATTCTAAGTGAACATAGTTACTGTTCCACTCTGTATATATATGTATTTATGTATGTATATATACGTTTATTATATACTTTTATACTTTTATTTAAAATAGGACATACCCAGCAGATAAAATTATATCCAAAGTAGAAATTTCCAAAGCCAAATTTTACATCTCTCTGTTTTATTTGCAACATAAACTGCCAAATCTAATTGAAATAAATAATTTAATTATCGTTAAATATATAATACTATTCTTGACAGTTCGGACACTTGCATAAATTTTATCAAAAGGATGAGTAAATTTAAGACATTATTATAAAACATTAATTATGTTACTTTGTCGCAGATATTAAGG
>NW_017300247.1:3665-4469 GCF_001594075.2 Trachymyrmex cornetzi
CACGTAAAGTGAACCTATATTCGGGCAGTAACAAATGGTTTGACAGATGTTGAAACGAGTAAAATGTACGTTTTTACATATAAAATTCCAAGATAATTTTAGTTCTCATCGATAATTATGACTTTGAGAAGTACGAGACAAGTCACATTTTCACAAACAAATAATAACGAAATGGCATGCAATATAAATTTTGTCATCGAAACGTCACTTTTCCACGCCTACAAATTTAGCCATTTATCGTGGTGCGGTGCTGTAACACTACGCTGTAAAGGCCATGGCACATAAAAAAAACTTAAAACGTAAGACTTAAGCAGTAACGAAATCAACATGTTGGATTCGCTATTGCTTACGTTATACCTATGGTTTTACGGTCTCTGTTGTGATTGGTCGATTCGCTTACTGCTTAAGTCTTACGCCTTAAATTTTTTTATGTGCCATGGCCTTAACTACGTTGAATGTATGACTATTGGTTTCGCCAGACCGCCGTCTGAGGGTCCGCGCACGAAGATGGTCGGAACTGTTTCCGATTGAGTGGTAATTGTAAGTCATTGTCGTAGGTCAACGCACAATGATTTTACGTAAACGACATACGTAAAATCATTGTGCGTTGACTTACGACAACGACTTACGATTACGACTCAGTCGGAAACAGTTGCCACCATCTTTGTGCGCGGATCCTGACTTTGTATCGCTACCGTCAACGTACAGTTCTTGGCTGAGTAGTAAGGAGCCTTAAAGAGCAAACCTATCCCTTACTTTTAATAACATTTTGTTATTTTTAACTTCAATATGTGTCAAAATCAA
>NW_017300247.1:4598-6202 GCF_001594075.2 Trachymyrmex cornetzi
TATAGTAAAATTAACGACATATTGAGTACAAGCAAGGCCGATATACAGAAATGGTTAAACAATAAATAACTCAAAATGAATATAATACAATACTATGACTTTAACATATTGTATTCTTTTATATGTATTTTTAGGATATTTGTACATATTAACACCAGCTGCAAAACCCTTATAAATTATTTTCAATTCTATGTGCCAAAACGTACTGAGCTTATTTTGCAGAATATTTGTAGTGTGATAGTAGGACACAGATCGTATGATAGTAAAATATTGACAGTACGATGAGGTATGATATTAGAATATTGATGATATGAAATAACTTTTAAAAACTCGCTTTTGTTATATAAAATAAAAAATTTTTGAAACTTTTTCTAGCTTATCCTTACGTGTGGATGTTACGTTAGAATGTGCGTACAAAAGTATTCTAAAATATATAAATGAATAACACAATTGTTATGTAATATCCCAATTTTGTACACACTCATTCAATGACATATATGTTAATATCCAGATTTTTAGTCTAGTAAAATTACGGATAAGAAATTAAAATTCTAAAATTAAATTTCATTGTAATTATTTACCTGTTTACGTAAATCTTCATCGAGATTATAACTGGACAATTTGTGAAGAATTGCTACTGTCTCATTTATCTGAAATTATATCAACATAAAACGAAAGTTTATAGTAAATCTAAAAACTTTGCATTCAATGAATAAAATTTAAATAAAACGTTGACATGTGTAATTTTATTGTTGCTTGTGCTTATTATTCTAGTAATAACTAGTTATTAATTCATTTGTTCTATTATAATATATACCTCATTATAAACAGTTTGACACATGTAGTGTAATGTGAGAAATAAAATGGTACTCAAAACGAAATCAAAACACAAACATAAACAGCGGAAAGTTTCATTGAATTCCCATATATACTGATACGCTGTAATCATTTCATACATTAATAGACAGATAGATACAGCATCATAAAAGTACCATACGATTTCTATTGACATTTGTACTTTCAATACTTTGTTTAGTTTGCGTGATAGAAGGCATAGTTGTAGGTGGACGTGCCTGTAAATAAATTGTAATTGTTATAATTAATCAAACCGAGAGACATGCACTAAGGAAATTATATTTTTAACGTAGAATTCTATATAAACTATAGTGTTTTATTACTTGCGGTTCGCAACGTATGATTATTTCACCTAATTGTGTGAAATTAATTATTCTTATAATGTATATACATATATAAGGTGTCTCATATCAACTGCTGCATCAAATTATCTCAAAACGATACGAAAAAATGTATTTCAGATAAAAATGGAACGATTTCAAGGATGACGTAATATTTTTAATACCTTTTGAACATATTTTGTTACATTATTTTTTTTAGGAGAAGATCGAGGCATTTAAAAGATGCCGTAAAATTTAAGGATGTATTAGTTACCGTACAATTTAAGGATGTACCATATTAGACGCACAGTCCCTGCAAAGAAAATTAAATTTGGAAGTATGTTCAATATTTTTATTTCAAATAAAATATATACATCTGAAAGTTGTGTGAATTCATTTTTGTGAATTCATGTTGTGTGAATTCATTTT
>NW_017300247.1:6521-7131 GCF_001594075.2 Trachymyrmex cornetzi
GAAAAATCTCATGAAGCCGCCATATAGGGTCCACTTTTAGGAATTTCAAAAATTTGATACTGGATCCGTAATCAGCGACCCCGAAAACCCTTTTATACAAATTTTCATAAGATTACCTTAAAAACTCTGTCCATGGCCGAATTTATTCGAAAAAATTAAAAATTTTCCGTCTTTGATTGTTTATAAATAATTAAATAAATAAATTTTCAAATTTTCAATTAAAGCATTACGAAGTCTAAGTAATAATGATAGTGTAGAAGTTTATTCGAGAGCGATTGAGCTGAAAACAGTCGCGGTATGGATAAAAAACTGAAAAAAATTTGGTGTATCATATATGATACGCTGCCCCTCAAAGGGTTAATACCATTAATTTTATTTGAAAATACATGTCAAGATTATTGAAATTGTTGGAAGAAATCGCTAATTTTTTAAAGTTATATCAAAAAAATACTTAGGCACAATGAATAATTCTGTTAAACAAACAAGTATATGTTTTCTTTACACCTGATTTATCTCATTATTCTATTCATAAAAGTATTAGGATATTACGATTATCAAAAAATTAGTGCTTTCCGAGATATTTAATATGTCATGTCAATTATATGTGCCA
>NW_017300247.1:7427-7844 GCF_001594075.2 Trachymyrmex cornetzi
CAATGGGCATTAGGAGTCACCGCTAGATATTTATTGCGTGATATTCTCTGATATTTATAATCTATAATTATAATATTTTGGACGTTTCGGCTAATATGATTACGCCAGGCTGAAACATGAGGCGTCAACTATATGGTTCGTTTTTTAATTTTGTGTGTAAAGTCTTTGGCTTATATGTTGTAAATATGATGAAAGATTGGATCAAGCATCGTAAATTAATCTATAAGAACAAAAATAGAGTTGGATTGATCAAATATTGTATCGAACATAATATTATTCCTTCACATCTTCAAAGAATATCAAAGTTTTCTCCGAATTTTAATGTACACGAATCTTCAGAAGCGAAATATAATCTGGAGACACTGGTAGTGTCTCGGCGCTAAGCCAAGCGCAGCGACACTGCCGTGGATACTATAC
>NW_017300247.1:8114-8389 GCF_001594075.2 Trachymyrmex cornetzi
GGCAAATATGGCGCTGGCAATGTGCATGGTCACATCACACATGTGTTCTGTGGCTGAGGCTGATCTGTGGCTGATGATTAGGTTAGGAAAACTGTCACAACGATGGCATAGATTACGTAAGTAATTTTCTTTATAAATCATGAGCATAAATTACAGACGTTTCGACATTATTAAATGTTGGAATAACATATTCTAGATATAGTAAGCGTCCCAATGAAATAAAGTAAAGTTGCTTACTATATCTAGAATATAGTTTATACATTTGAAGCAAACAC
>NW_017300247.1:12519-16810 GCF_001594075.2 Trachymyrmex cornetzi
TGGAATTCATGAAAACCATTGAATGCAATTTAAAAAAATTACAAAGTTCAGTACATAATAGTGTTAGAAATCACTCGTTGGCAATCATAAATAATTTACTTTCGTATAAAACCAAAAAAACGTTGATAAACAATAGGTCGAATCTATTATTGAATCACACGAAACTATTCATTAAGGAGAACAATAATATTATTTTTATAAAGGCAGATAAGGGAAACATAACGGTTGCATTAGAAAAAACATCTTACACTGAGAAAATTAGGTCTATGCTTTTAGATGAGGAGACCTATTCAAAGATTACAAAAAATCATAATAATAAGATTAATAATGGCTTGAGGATGTTACTTACAAGGTGGAAAAAATCTAAATTTATACCAGATCTATTATATAGAAAACTGTACTGTAGTGATGGCAATTTACCTAGAGCATACGGATCTCCGAAGGTTCATAAGCCTAATTGTCCTTTCAGAATCATAGTGTCTGCGGTAGACAGTACGTTATATAACTTGGCTACGTTTTTGCATGGTTTGATCGTCGAAAGTATACCAGAGACTCCGAGCCATGTCAATAACAGCTATGATTTGATTAAAAAACTGAAAAACATCAAAATCAAATCAGGATATAGTTTAGTATCGTTGGATGTGATCTCGTTATTCATTAATGTTCCCATGGACCTAATCATGGAGGCTCTGTCTAACAGACGGAGCTATATAGAGAAAAAATGCAAAATAACCAAGAAAGAATTCTTAAAGGCGGTACATATGATTTTGGATTCTACGTATTTTACTTTCGATGGTCAAACTTATAAGCAAACTTTTGGTGCTCCAATGGGATCGCCATTATCTCCCATTATAGCTGAGTTAGTGATGCAGGATTTGGAGAGTCGCGTGCTGAGCACCATTAAGTTTCAGTTGCTTTTCTACTATAGGTACGTGGATGATATAGTACTTTGCTTACCTACGTCTGAAGTGGAGGGCATTTTAGAGAGATTTAACTCATTTCATCCGAGGCTTCAATTCACGAGAGAGGGGGGGGGGGGGGATACCATTAATTTTTGGGACACTACAATTATTATTAAGAATGATGTACTAATTTTTGACTGGTATAGAAAACCCACCTTTTCGGGAAGATTTCTGAATTATTGGTCTCAGCACCCGATCTCACAAAAGAAAGGTATAATTTTTAGTTTGATTGACAGAGTGTTTTATCTCTCACATCCAGAGTTCCACAAAAGAAATCTAAATTTCATAATCAATATTTTATTAGATAATGACTACCCGTTGGATTTTATTTTTGAGACTATGAATAATAGGATAAAGAAATTAATAAAAAAATCTAATTGTACGAGTAAGACTGTTAGTGATTCTGCCAAAAAAGAACATATTCGGTGGTTCACAATTCCGTTCATCATTGGTGTTTCCAACAAGCTCTGTAAATTTGTTAATGGTATGTGTCACAGGGTGGCTCATTGCAGTATTAATAAATTAAATAAATTTATTATGGTACACAAAGATACACTACCTAAGCTTTCCAAAAGAAATGTGGTGTATCAAATAAAATGTGGAGATTATGATGCTACATATGTAGGACAGACCGGAAGAAAATTAAATACTAGATTAGCTGAACATCGCAATCATATTCGTAGAGTCACATCCACTCGTTCGGTGATTATTGAACATAGAGTTAATTTCGGTCACGACTTTGATTGGGAAAATGTAAGAGTTCTGGATTCTGAGAGAAATTATAATAAGCGATTGATGTCTGAGATGCTTTATATAAATTGTCAATCAAATGGTCTTAACATGAAAACTGACACTGAGGCTTTGAATCATGGATACATAGAAATTCTCAATAAGCTATAGTATGTTTATTTGTATTATTGACCGACATGTTTCATTCGTGCGACACGTCTCTCTTTGTGTTAAGGAAGGATTTGTGATAACATGCAGAGAATTTTTCTCTTCATATATCGGATCATTACGTTTGTGAATTTAATTAACATCGGATATCAATATAATATCTATTGACGATGCTTGGATTCACTTTTAGTTGTGATTGGAGATGGGGTGAGTTACTGGTCAACCTATACCAATTAATATCTAGCAGATATAAAATATTTAAAAAAAAAAACAATTTTGTTGCAATTATTAACTTGAGTTCCACTATCAATTCCACTCAGCTAAGCAACTGGATGGCACAACATTAACTATGTTGAAGATGGTTGTCTCTCACCACATTTCTAATACAATTACAGTATGGTTGTAGCTGCGATTGTGCGAGATGCAGCTCGACGACGCGGATGATTAGCGGTAATTTATTATTGCTGAGGATGGCTCGAAATTGTTAGCCGAAACGTCCAAAATATTATAATTATAGATTATAAATATCAGAGAATATCACGCAATAAATATCTAGCGGTGACTCCTAATGCCCATTGTTGTATATACATTTCGTTTTAATATTTAGAGGAGTCTATTGATTATATTTTCTTCAATTCTTTTTATTTTTTTAATACTTTTTGAAATATGTCGATGTGAAAGTTAGATTGAGACATCCTGTATATATATACAGGGTGTCCCATTTTAAACAACCTCAAATTTCTCTTGAATAGTGCATTTTAGAGAAAAATGTTTCAAAGATATGTTTTGTGACTTCGAGGGGGATATAAAATGGTATCATTGGTTTGACCTTGGGTGGCGTTGTCAAGGTCAGGGCAAGGTCACTTCGAATTTTTTAAATGAAACCTTCCATTTTTCATTATATATTATTGTAACTTACCTTGAGAGCTTTTCAAAACACTATAATACAATATTTTTTCATTAAATACTTTGCGAGTTATAAGGCTTGAAAGTTATAGTACCGTCGGCACTAACATTACCCAAGATGTCCGACCGATGGCTAAAACCTCTTGAATGTTGTTCAGGATCATGGCCTGGATAACATTTATCAAGATCAAGACCATTGGAAGTTGTACCTCTTGAATTTGAGGTTGTCATTTAAAATGGGACACCGTGTATATATACATTCGCGTGAATGTGTGTACACAGTAATTCTATTAACTAATTATTACATTAAAATCCATATAACATATTGATTGTGATCTTTAGGTTCTAGCTGATGCACAAAGATGGATCTGTTTTGTCTTCTGTAATCTGCACTGCTTTCGAACAGATCAGAATATAATATAAGTAAACGTTCATTGACTCGATGAAATCTGGAGCTTATGCATCTGAATTAAAAAAGACTTAGTTGTATCTTTTATTAACATTATAACATATACATTATATAAGCATATTAACGCTAATTGCGTTAATAAATAATCAGAAGTCGGACTAAATTAAGATTTAATTATTTACTTTTTATATTACAATATAATATTTATACATATATGATCAACAGAATTTTTAAATGTGTTTTGTCCAAACTTATAATTTTTAGATAACGAAAAAGAAAGCCACCTGAAAACTACTCGCCATACAGAAAATAACAATTTGGCAATCAGTGATAAGCAGGGAAATGATACATGAAATTGCTAAGCAATTGTTAAAAACATTAGACAAATGCATTTTAACTAGGTTTTTAGTTTTAAGGATAAAAAAAATCTATTATTGTTTGCTTTCTTTGAAAACTTAGTCTTAAGAATATGCCACAAAAATGTTTTTTGGGAGAAACCAAAATTGTCGAAAATATACGAGATAAAACGATGTAATGTTTGGGGCCATTCGATCGATTCAAATAGCGCGCCCCAATCAATTACTGCCATTACCGGCGCTCGCCATTATTTATATTCAACCTTTCGAAACCATTGTAGAACGTTTCTATATTCTATCCAATAGAGCATAGTTTCGTTCCCTTCTGAGTGTCACTTCCGCTCCTAACGGAAAACGGAGCGGTACTTGTACTAAAATGTTTCAGAACTTTATTCGCGTTTTTCCCGAAACCGTGCTTCGAATAAGGTAATCACGATTCCAAAAAGACTATTAGTCCGACTGACTTCTACTTTTACGGTTATACTCAGAGAACATATCATTATCGCACAAACTAGAATTAATAGTCTACGTTAATTTTTTCTATTTTTTTGAATGTTAAATAAAAAGAAAAAAAATTAAAAATTCGAATTATTTTTTCAAACTGCGTAGCGTCAATTCAATAGTAATATAACTACTTGTTGACATGCAGCGCAGCTCTTCCTTATAGCCAGGGATGAAAGTTACTTTTACCGTTAGTTTTGTAATTACTTTTTTAAGATGATTTTACTCTCATTTTTTATGTTACAATTTTACCGTCATTT
>NW_017300247.1:17064-21165 GCF_001594075.2 Trachymyrmex cornetzi
TACATATGTTGTCAAGGTCATGGTCATTGACGGAGATGGCTCTCTTTTTTTATATTGTATGTACCAAAAGGTCTTTAAGTATTTCACTCTGTAAACATTTTGACGCACAATATCAGTAAAAATAACTTACAAATTATATGTACACATATCTATAATACTAACCCAAGGATAGCTACAGAAATCAGAGCACTTAAGACAATGACAATGAGCGGGTAATGCAGCAGAAACATATCTAAGATATCGCCCCAAGATATAGTTACGTCGTAATCAAAAGAATACAAAATCAATCTATACATTACAATATGACAAACGTATACAATCAATCCGATAATCATTCGAATTATCGAATTACGTAGCCTTTGATATTCCTTTGGCGTTCCGAAAGCTTCCAACGTGTGGTCTACTATAGCAAGTCCACGTAAACATATTTTCAATTCCTTTAAAAAAATCATATTGATCGATTATGCGACACGAACAAAATTATTGTAATTTTATATTTGAGTAAAAATTGTTAATGCAAAGTTTATACGGTATGTTATAAGGAGTTACATTGTAATAAATTAAGTATTAAAATTGATCTTAAAAGAAACTTTTTTTAAATTTAATTTAGTTTATTGCAAAGCGCTATGGAAAAGATTACACGTTAAAACAGCAATAAACATAAATAAAAAATATGATACGATAGACTATAGTAGCTTGCCAATGGTTAGACGTCAGTAAAACTGCTGTTACAAAGCCTACCAGCAACAAAAAACCGCAACTAAGGCAACGATGTTCTGAGTGATGAAACAATAGTTAAAATCATATACATACGCACGCACACACACACACACACATGCAAGCACCTACATTTACCAGTTACATCAGTCTTGTTTAAATACTGTGAGTGACACGATAAAACGTGAGGCAGCAGAAGGAAAACAGGACAAAGAGGGAATAGAAAATGGTTTTTATTGATACAGTAACAGAATTAGAACATTTGACTGACAAGTAACCCTACCCAAGTGTCATTCACTGATTTTTCTGAAACTTGGCATGGTATTAAAACATCGAAAAATATTTGACACGTATTTTTTTATATCGGCCCGTTTTGCATTTTAAGGGTAGAAAACACCCTTTTTCAATTAAGGGGGATGAAATCAATATCTCAGAAAGTACTTATTAAATTTTCATGAAACTGGTTACTCGGAAGTTTTCGAGGTCGCTGATTACGAAAATGATGTCAGATTTTCAAAATTCAAAATGGCGGATCCAATATGGCGGACGAAAAAACTAAAAATCAATGGAATTTTCATAAAACTGGTTACTCGGGGGTTTTCGAGGTCGCTGATTACGAAAATGATGTCAGATTTTCATAATTCAAAGTGGCGGATCCAATATGGCGGATGAAAAAATTAAAAATCAATCAAAATGTATCCAGTAAAATAATTAAATTCGTGACTCAAAACACATAGCGATAAGCGAAGAAATGTTGGAAGAATCTTGTTTAAGGAGGGTCGATACCGTAATATCAGTTCATCGAAAAATATTTTTTATATTGCGTTTATGATATAAAATATCACTTTTAACGATAAAGGGGATGAAGGGGAATAGGTATCTTTTTCCTGACAAAAATTTTAACTCGGCAAAATTCATTCTATTAATACTTGTTATTTACTACTAAAATTTTCTTCATAAAAAATATTTAAACATTTTTAATAATTAACGAATTTCAATGAATATTTGCTTAATTTCATAAGAATTTGATTCTCTACAACTTCTCTGAATAAACTTCCCTAAATTTAGTTTGTAACTTTTAATTATTAAACATATCATGAAAAAAAAACAGTAATGTTTTTTTAACGAATCCCTATTTTTAACATTTGACATTAAAATTTGAAATTTTTTTCAGATAAGTTGTGAATAATCATTTTCTTAAGAATGTAATCCCTCATTCATAAAACTCCGGTCATTATTAAAAATTTTTTAATATTATTTATGAAGAAAATTTCAGACGAAAATAACAGAAATTAATTAAACGAATGTTTCTGGTTTTACATTTTTTGGGGGGAAAAAGGGGCCTCTCTCCTTTCAGCAATATCGTTAAAAATGATATTTAAGTGCACAAATGCGTAAATTATAAAAAATATTTGTCGATGAACTGATTTTAGGGTATCAACCCTCCTTAATACGTTTCAAATAAAATGGATTGTTTTTTAATTTTTTCGTCTGCCATACTGGATTTGCTATTTTGAATTTTCAAACTCTGACATCATTTTCATAATCAGCGACCCCGATAACCCCTGAGTAACTAATTTCAAGTAAATTCAATTTATTTTTAATATTTCAACGCGCACCGCGCCTGCGCCAAAACATAAATGCCAAAAACGATGCAAGATGCACTTTTATGAGAAAACACCGTTAAGACGATGTAAGGAATAATTAAGGTAACAACTGACCTCGACGCAGCTGTAAGGAGAAACCGCAGACCTGCGGGAAAACTATAAAAACGCATAACGCCAATGCAATGCATCGCCGCGCAACCACGAATGCACCCACCGGTCACAAAAGGGCCCTGCATACGAATAAAACCACCGCGGATAGAACTAAAGCGCACGTAATCGAGAAAAGGCCTTAAATAAACATCAAATTCAACGCGCACAAGGAACAAAAGGATCCGAAACGATACAAGAAACCTATAATGAAAAAGCGCGCAGGAAACAAGTGCAAGCCCTGCCGCAACGAGCTGCGATACACGATAGCCAAGCGCGCCAATAAGAATCTCGCAACCCCCGCAGCAGAATAAAACGCGCAATCTAAAACCCTATTGTCATTAGAATAAATCATAAATTACACAATCAGCAAGTAATAGCGATTTCGCAATGGCACGTGAGCGAAAACATCCCCTTGCCGCGAGGGGCCACGAAGTAAACAGTATATAAAGCAGAGCATCTAAAGACAAGTCGCCTTATTCCTTCCAAAAGATCCATAACGGTAAGCATACCTAGCGCTTTAACTTAGCGCTCCGGATCTTCCGTACTTCCCTCTGAAATCCAGCCCCGATCGTGCGCCAACCACGGCGTCTGACGGGCTACCTCCTCTCCTGGTTCCGACAGCGCTACCCACAGCGACGTCGAAACCAAAATCCCAGCGGAACTCTAAACGAGCGCCTTTCTCGGCGTCGAGGCCTCCGCACTCCAACCCGCCTTTTTTTCCCAACCATCATTTTCATAACGTTTCTTTTGGGCATAGATGCCTCTGAAGAAACGGCCGCGCGGCAAACGAGGGGGCTAGCGCGTCCATTTGAAGAGGCTCCAGCGGGAGCTTCTTAGCGGAGGGGAATTTAACCCTTCCCACCATTAGAAGGAGGACTTAGGGGGAACCGAAAGAGTCACCGCCGTCGCACCGACTCCTCCATCCGGGATCGCGGACGCCGAATCCCGATCACTCGAAGTCGAGTCTCGCAACCTTACAGCTGTCACACCTCCACCACCGCGACCGGGGCCCTCTTTGTCTCCGCCTTACGTGGCGCCCACCCGCAAGGCCACTAGGCCTGTAATTATAACGTCTAAACCTCGCATCATTAACCAAGTACTATGTACACTCAACATTAAAATAATAGAGTCGTAATCACTTGCCTACTTCAATTCTTTGCCCTTAAGGCCTTCCTACATCCTTCCCTGTCCTTCCTAACGGAGAGCGTAGATAGAGAGATTTGCGAAATGAAGTCAACTGACGCATTCTCTAAACTCTCCATATTATTTTGTTGGAAGAACATGGAAGGTTAATCATTTAAAACTCAAGCAATTAATTATCTCCGAAATTCGTGCTCGCTTCTGAGCACTGGTGACAGCTGCCGATTCCTAACGAAAGAAAAACGCGTCAAAACACCGCGTAGAAGCCAAGGCTTCGCCCCGCGCGTCCCGCTCCGCGCTCACGTTCCCACAGAGTTATGCCGCGTCTCGTGACCGCGAAAGTCTCGCGCTCAGGACGTGACATGGATTGTTTTTTAATTTTTTCGTCTGCCATACTGGATTTGCTATTTTGAATTTTCAAACTCTGACATCATTTTCGTAATCAGCGACCCCGATAACCCCTGAGTAACTAATTTCAAGTAAATTC